>NW_026043197.1:0-50668 GCF_023856365.1 Brienomyrus brachyistius | reverse complement strand
ATGTAAATGGAGAACGAAATTATAGTTATACCGAATCTCCTACACACAATACCAAGGTTACCAACTTTGGTCAGCTGACCGGAGTGAGACGTTCAATTCCCGTAAGATTTCTTTGCGCCAGCCTGAGAGTCTGAAAACACGTCACACCAGATGCCATGAGAGATGGAAACCTGGGATATTCAGTCGAATCAGATCAAATATGATGCTAAGTTAGTACTAAGTTAAAATATGTTCCGGACTTGTAACATGCACCCATGATTTGGAACAGTCAGCAGGCTGTCTCTGGCCACGCCCCCTACACTCGGTCCGGCCCCTGGCTTTTCCTGAATTCTGATTCCTTTAGATAAACATTGACTTCATTGATATTGTTATTGATTTATCGACAGACCATCATACTTTTTAGACGTTATAATAACAACACTCTATTGATCCCCAAAGAGAGAAATTCTCTCCTTGCCTGCCCCCTCTTACTGTCCATGATACACAAGCACATATGTAGAAAAACGTCAGCTTGGAAGCCAAGGCTGGACTTAACCTACTCTATTCTGGTATTCTGTTCTCCCAAGTAAGGCATCCCAAGTTCGAATCCAACTTCCGACAAAAGTTCTTCAATCGCTACAGCACAATTTGAGCCACTGATCGGCTTTAATTGCTTTGTTTTATTTTTGCGTTTCAGGCAAAACTACATAACACTTAAAGACACTTCGGGCATGCAAATGGAGAACGAAATTATAGTTATACCGAATCTCCTACACACAATACCAAGGTTACCAACTTTGGTCAGCTGGCCGGAGTGAGACGTTTCTCAGGCGCCAGCCTGAGAGTCTGAAAACACGTCACACCAGATGCATGAGAGATGGAAAACTGGGATATTCAGTCGAATCAGATCAAATATGATGCTAAGTTAGTACTAAGTTAAAATATGTTCCGCACTTGTAACATGCACCCATGATTTGGAACAGCAGCATACCTGTCAAGGTTTGGATTTGAAAATAAAGGAAATTTTCCGGCACCCGCCGTGAGCCATCCCACCACCGCAACCAGGCTCCAGTATCCCTTACATTTTAAGACAGGAAATATAAAATAATATAAATTATATAAAATATAATATAAATATAAATATATAAAATATATAAAATATATAAAATATATTTTTGGCCACAACCGGGATTCGAACCCCGGTCTCCCGTGTGAAAGGCGGCGATCTTACCACTACACTATCCAGCAACTATATAATATAAGGGAGATTTACGGGAAAATACTAATACGGGAGGACGGCGGGAAAGAGAAGTAAAATACGGTAGTTTCCCGGCCAAAACGGGAGACTTGACAGCCTGAGATGGCTGTCTCTGGCCACGCCCCCTACAGTCGGTCCGGCCCCTGGCTTTTCCAGCGTGTTCGCGAAAACGACTTCATTTATTTTCTTATTGATTTATCGACAGACCATCATACTTTTTAGACGTTATAATAACAACACTCTATTGATCCCCAAAGAGAGAAATTCTCTCCTTGCCTGCCCCCTCTTACTGTCCATGATACACAAGCACATATGTAGAAAAACGTCAGCTTGGAAGCCAAGGCTGGACTTAACCTACTCTATTCTGGTATTCTGTTCTCCCAAGTAAGGCGTGGGTTCGAATCCAACTTCCGACAAAAGTTCTTCAATCGCTACAGCACAATTTGAGCCACTTACGGCTTTAATTGCTTTGTTTTATTTTTGCGTTTCAGGCAAAACTACATAACACTTAAAGACACTACGGGCATGTAAATGGAGAACGAAATTATAGTTATACCGAATCTCCTACACACAATACCAAGGTTACCAACTATACTAACTATATATGGGGCTTGGTACCCAATCTCGGAATGTGGGGATGATGATATATATATTATATAAAATATAATATAAATATAAATATATAAAATATATAAAATATATAAAATATATTTTTGGCCGACAACCGGTCAACCGGATTCGAACCCCGGTCTCCCGTGTGAAAGGCGGCGATCTTACCACTACACTATCCAGCAACTATATAATATAAGGGAGATTTACGGGAAAATACTAATACGGGAGGACGGCGGGAAAGAGAAGTAAAATACGGTAGTTTCCCGGCCAAAACGGGAGACTTGACAGCCTGAGATGGCTGTCTCTGGCCACGCCCCCTACAGTCGGTCCGGCCCCTGGCTTTTCCAGCGTGTTCGCGGAAAACGACTTCATTATTTATCTGATTGATTTATCGACAGACCATCATACTTTTTAGACGTTATAATAACAACACTCTATTGATCCCCCTCTTACTGTCCATGATACACAATGACGAGACACATGTTCACTAATGACGAGAACTATTCTATTTTTCATGCCGGGTCCTTCAAATCTTACATTTACAAATCTTGTTCTTGTTCTCTGCTTTCTCGTTCCCGTAGATATATATTATTATACGGAGATTTACGGAGTCTTCAAAGACGGTCCGGCTCCAGCTCAAGGATCACTGTTGCTGTGGTGTAGATCAGCTGATCTGTTTCCAGCTTAGCTTATTTCTTATTTCTCAGGTCAGCTGCTCTTGTATTCAGCCTACTAATATATATGGGGCTTGGTACCCAATCTCGGAATGTGGGGATGATGATATATATATTATATAAAATATAATATAAATATAAATATAAATATATAAAATATATAAAATATATTTTGGCCACAACCGGGATTCGAACCCCGGTCTCCCGTGTGAAAGGCGGCGATCTTACCACTACACTATCCAGCAACTATATAATATAAGGGAGATTTACGGGAAAATACTAATACGGGAGGACGGCGGGAAAGAGAAGTAAAATACGGTAGTTTCCCGGCCAAAACGGGAGACTTGACAGCCTGAGATGGCTGTCTCTGGCCACGCCCCCTACAGTCGGTCCGGCCCCTGGCTTTTCCAGCGTGTTCGCGAAAACGACTTCATTTATTTTCTTATTGATTTATCGACAGACCATCATACTTTTTAGACGTTATAATAACAACACTCTATTGATCCCCAAAGAGAGAAATTCTCTCCTTGCCTGCCCCCTCTTACTGTCCATGATACACAAGCACATATGTAGAAAAACGTCAGCTTGGAAGCCAAGGCTGGACTTAACCTACTCTATTCTGGTATTCTGTTCTCCCAAGTAAGGCGTGGGTTCGAATCCAACTTCCGACAAAAGTTCTTCAATCGCTACAGCACAATTTGAGCCACTTACGGCTTTAATTGCTTTGTTTTATTTTTGCGTTTCAGGCAAAACTACATAACACTTAAAGACACTACGGGCATGTAAATGGAGAACGAAATTATAGTTATACCGAATCTCCTACACACAATACCAAGGTTACCAACTTTGGTCAGCTGGCCGGAGTGAGACGTTCAATTCCCGTAAGATTTCTTTGCGCCAGCCTGAGAGTCTGAAAACACGTCACACCAGATGCATGAGAGATGGAAACCTGGGATATTCAGTCGAATCAGATCAAATATGATGCTAAGTTAGTACTAAGTTAAAATATGTTCCGCACTTGTAACATGCACCCATGATTTGGAACAGCAGCATACCTGTCAAGGTTTGGATTTGAAAATAAAGGAAATTTTCCGGCACCCGCCGTGAGCCATCCCACCACCGCAACCAGGCTCCAGTATCAACAACAACAAACAAACAAATTTATTTTTATATAGCGCATTATCACAACATTACATTGTCTCAAAGCGCTTTACAGTATCCTCACCCAAAGCCCCCAGTGAGTAAGCCATAGGCGACAGTGGCAAGGAAAAACTCCCTAGAAGGAAGAAACCTTGAGAGGGACCAGACTCAAAGGGGAAGCCCATCCTCCAGGGGCCGGCAGGGATAGTCAAATAGAGAGAGGAGAGCAAGGAAGATAAGCCAATGCCGAAGCCGAGTCTTCTTCCAATTGCCAGGCAACCAGAGGTAAGGCAGCGGGTCATACATGGAAGATCAGAACGGCGAGCTGGATGCAGGGACGTCACTGGTGGTGGTCGGGTGTGCTGGATATCTTGATAGATTGAGGTCTCCAGGCATCACCCCCAGGAGGAGTAGGGGAAATAAAATGTACAATTAGGCATAGTAGAGGAGGCTATTGGCAGTGCTAAAAGCTAGGTGAGTACAATATGAAGTGCAATCTGCAAGCTCCGGCAGATATGGCTATGGCAGCATCAGTAGGAGGGAGAGGCAAGTGGGAATGCCGGCATGGGGAGTCCCTGAAATGTCAGCACTCCAGTTCCACAAGAGATTGCAAAGCTAGAGTGACAGCACTGACAATCCAGTTCATCCAAAGCCAATGGCACCGATCCCCACCCAGCTCTACACCTCACACTACAGGTCTGCCTGGGAGTGAAGAGTTAGCTAGGGCTAGAACTAGTGTCCCTATACGCTAAACTAAACAGGTGTGTTTTTAGTCTGGACTTGAGTTTTTAGTCTGGACAGAGCACGTTACTGACACACACATCTTCTTCGCAATGTTGCACACCTCTTTAAAATTTGCCTTTGTGATCTCCGATTGCCTCAATCGGACATCATTAGTGCCGACGTGGATAACTATCTGAGAGTATTTACGTTTACTTTTAGCCAGCACTTTTAAATTTGCCGAGATGTCGGTCGCTCTGGCACCCGGGAGACAATTTACAATGGTCGCTGGAGTCGCTACTCTCACGTTTCTTAGAATAGAATCACCAATTATTAGAGCACTTTCAACAGGCGTCTCAGTGGGAGTTTCACTGAGTGGGGAGAACCTGTTGGAAACGCGGATAGGCGAATGGTGCCGGTGTAAGTTTGGTTTGGATTTGCGACTATGCCGCCGGGTCGTCACCCACTCGCCTTGCTGCGAAGGCTCTGCTGCCGGAGCAGGGGGAGACTTACTGGCTATCGCGGACATATCCGGAGCCGCTAATACTGAGTCAATAAAACTCTCATTCTCCTGAATGTTATGTAACGTCCGGATACGTCCCTCTAACACTACAATCTTCTCCGTCAGTCTAGCGACTAACTGACACTTCTCACATGTATAAATACCGCTAATGACTGGAGAAGAATAGCTAAACATATTACACTCAGAACACGGAACAGTAGACATGGCGTTGTACTTACGTAAACTGAGGCTGTAAGGCTGGAAGCACCTTCTTAATTGAACGAAGATCGTGGGTCGGTACTTGCGTAGGTGATTAATCCGTCGGGGTCTGGGAAATTTTATTTATTTATTTTGGAGGATTATTAATCTTGCGAAGCTTTTTCCCAATGACTTAACTCGAATTATTATTTAGGTGATATCTATGGTTTCAAAGTTCGCGCGCTAGCAGTCAGTATCACTCTCGCAGGAAACAGGAAACAACGGAAATGACCATGTGTATCCCTTACATTTTAAGACAGGAAATATAAAATAATATAAATTATATAAAATATAATATAAATATAAATATATAAAATATATAAAATATAAAATAACCATTTGTCATTTATTTTCTATTAATTTTTCATGTTCACTCATGCGGCTCTGTCATTCACTAATGACTTGGATTTTTCATGCCGACTGACATCGTTCCTTCCCCGTGGGAGACAAATCTTACAGAACGCGTGACCCATCCTGCTCCTCTTCAGGAAAGTAAATTCGTCATCTTCGTCATCACCCCTTAAAACAATTACTGAAGCGAGACGGCGCACGCGTTACGGCGACAGATTTAAATTGTGAGTGCACTATATCTCGTCGCAAATGGTGCTTAACCACGGCGGGTCTCAAGCACAGGAGACTCCCAATTTCTAAATGACACACACTTGGCTCACAGCGCAAAGTTGTGTTAAACTTGCTTTGTCTAAAGCAGGCACACACATACGAGTATGATCCTGATAGGTAACTAAGCTATCGGTCTTATGTCCAAGCGCAACATAATTTAGGTTAGAACCTCATAACAAGTATTCCCGTTCGCTAATAGAGAGATCTCTCCCAGGATATATAGAAACGGAGACACTCGTCCGAATTGAACCTGGAAACAAAGCGCTACATCTGAGAATCTCGTCAGACATAGGGTTAAAGTTTACTGCAGTTTAATACGAAAGAACTACAATGAAATCACCGAAAATAAAACAAAATAATATAACTACTAATAATAGAAATAAAAATAACTATAATAAGCCCATATGATCCCGCTTAAATGCCTTCAGATTGCCATGAGTGCGACTTTTGCAACCAGTTGACAGTAGCGCTTCTTCACTGCACGTTCGGTCATAAAAAGTTTAAATTGTGTGCTCAGAATAAGTTTAAACCTTGTGCCTTGTGATTATTAACCAATTTTTAGGCTGAATGGTCGGCTCAAACTCAATTGCGAAACACCGTGAGTCTGTTAATGTGTGACTTAAATGGAACTCATTAATAACCAGTATCACGTAATAACCTGGGTTAGAATAGAAGGCTTGTCCAACGAGCTGCGTCACCAGGTAATGTAAACGATCGGTAGCGAAGCTCCCCTCACGGCCAATGAGAGAGAGTCTCGCGATATTTCAGGCGAATTTGAGGTTTCAGAGCGTAGATCGCACAGGCAGGGATTCTTGTGAGCACTCAATGAACGGAGGCTGAAGTTGTGTAAAAGACATGCATTTATTCCTATAACTAACATAAGACAGACATTACACCTAACAAACAATAAACACGAAATAACGGAGTGGACACAAACAATGTAATCATGAAAATGCAATGACCAGATTTAAAATGAGTAACCTTAAAAGGGAAAATACTGTTCTGCAAAGCAAGCAATTTGTGGAAATACTGTCCTAAAGTAATATAGCAGGTGAATAGGAGTTTAGGTTGTTATAAATGAAAGGAAGTTTGTTTACTTGGTTGCAGAGTGGGGGGGGGGGGGTCTTGGCAGTTGGTTGCGGAGGCTGATGAGCTGATGGGTGATGGCACTCAGGGAGGCGCGGTGTTTGCAGCGGTTGTTGGAGTGGAGCCCCTCTGATTCCCTCTCCTGGTGAAGCTTGGGCTTGGTTGCAGTTCTCTGTCCAGCTGGGTCTTCACTGATAGGCTTCAGGAGGGCTTCTTGTGGGCTTCTCTTCTCTTGGGCTGATGTTCTCTGCCTCTCTTCGTGCTGATGGTCTTTTGTTTTCTCCTCCCTTCTGTTTCTCCTCTCCTGGCTTTGTTCTGAGGTGCCAGGTTTTATAGTGTAAAGTTCGTGAATAGGAGTGACCAGGAATTCGACTCCTGGACCAATGGCTGACCATCCATTTGGCGGGCTTTCGGAAGGGGGTCTGTATCAGTCCTTTTGAGATTTATGACCAGAGTGATTTCCCTTGTATTGATGATTTTCGTTAGGCTGGTGTAACTTTTGATATATTCACTTTCGTGGTAACCACTGACCAGATTTGGAAACTGGAGTGATTTTCCATCGGTTTGATACCAAACATGCCATAGCAGCCTAGCGGTTCACACCTCATACCATCTGTAATGATTAATTAATGATTACTTATATTATGTCGTTATGTTATATTACTCACACCTTATTTTATGCCTCACAATCTATATAATTGTAAATATACTGTGTAGCTGCTGGCGCGTTCCAAACTAAATCTCATTGTACTTACAATGTCAATAAAAACATCCATCCATCCATCTAGGCAGGCCAGTGTCGCCTCCATCCTTCCTGAAGTCAGTGATTCCTTTGTCTTTGTGCTGTTTAGTGCCAAATTGTTTGCTGAACTCCAACCTATCAGTTTCTGGACCTCATCTCTGTAAGCTGACTCATAAGAACCAAAGAGATTTACAAATGAGAGGAGGCCATTCGGCCCATCAAGCTCCTTTGAGGAGAACTTAGCTAATAGCTCAAAAATCTTATCTAGCTCTGATTTAAAAGAACCCAGGGTTTTAGCTTGTGTTACAATAACAGGAAGACTATTCCATACTCTAACTACACGCTGTGTACAGAAATGCTTCATCAAATTCGTTTTAAAATGTTCTCCAGCTAATTTCCACTTATGGCCACGAGTTCTGGTATTTAAACTAACATTGAAATAGCCATTTGGCTGAACAGCATCCAGACCTGTTAGAATCTTAAACACCTGGATTATGTCCCCCCTTAGTCTCCTTTGCTCGAGGCTAAACAGATTCAGCTCAGCTAACCTCTCCTCATTAGACATTCCTCTAAGACCAGGAATCATTCTCGTTGCCCTACGTTGCACCTTTTCCAAGGCAGCAATGTCCTTCTTAAGGTATGGTAACCAAACCCGCACACAATATTCTAGGTGGGGTCTTACCAAGGAATTATATTATCGTAGCATCACTTGCCTTGTCTTAAACTCCACACACCTAGAGATGCAATGTGCCTTCTCGCGTGGTGTTCCTGCAGAGGGAGTCTGTGAGTGCTGGAGATTGGGGGAGGGGGCAGTGTGGCTATGTCTGCTCTGTGTTCCTCCAGACGAGCAAAGAAGCTGTTTAGCTCCTTTGCTAAAAGGGCGTTGCTGTTAACAGTGACGGTGTTGTTGCCTTTGAAGTTTGTAATGTGTTGTATTCCCTGCCACACCCACTGTGGGTTGTTGTATGTGAAGTAGACCTCTATTTTCTGTTTCTCTGCCTGCCTGGCAACCTTGATGCCCCTATTCAGGTTAGCTCTGGCTGCACTCTGTGTTCTTGACTGCGCTGTCTTGTCCTGTAGTATTGTATTGTTGCTCTTGTGTTTATCTTGCACTTTCTCCCTCTGTTTGTGCTCCTTTCACTCTGTATAGTTCTATCTTGCCCGCACTTGTGTCATCTTGTGTTGTTTCTGTTTTTCTTCTTTGTGTTGCACCGTGGTCCAGGAGGAACAATGTTTCCTTTCACTGTGTACTGTGTATATTGCTGAAATAACAATAAACCCACTTGACCACCTGCCTCAATTCATCCTGAAGAGTTTTCCAATGTTGTTCAAAGGTCTGTTTGTTTCGAGTGAAGGACACGCCCCTGGACGTGCTGGATAAGGGGACCACAGATCAGTGTCCTCAGTCCTGCTTCTCCCTTCAAAGCTGAGAGGAAGATGACCCGCCTGCTGCTTCTGGTTTTGGCTTATGGAGCTCTGCTTATCTCCACAGAGGCCCAGCAAGATTACCACAGTCTCCCTGCACTCACAAGACGGCCATTAAACTCGCAGTCGAAAATGCTCATCAAGGAACCCGTCAGCACATGAATTTCTATAACATCCAGGGCCGTCCGAAGGTAACTGCTGAGAAAGTGTTTACAAAAGTGTGAAACTTTCATCATCTGCAAGCTGAACTAATGAGTATCACATTGATTTTGATGTTTTAATTTCAATGCATATGATGCTTAATGTCTCTTCACAATGAAAGTGATGGTTGTATATCTCAGCCCTGGTCAATTTTACCTTCTCACAGTTTCTCTCTGAATCTGCTGCAGTCAAGTCTGTGACAGTTTGCCATTTTTTGGGTGATTATTGTTTGTTATATTGCCTTTAAAACAGTTGTAGGCAATTTTGTATATAACGTGTTTATGTGATTTAGATCAGCAGTGAATACATTGACATTGAGATTCTCTTGAGAGCAACAAAATGTCCAAAGTCAACTGCAACAGACCATCGGGCTGACTGTATTTTCATGGACAAGAGGGTAAGTAAAGAGTCACTGTGACTGTGAGCATTGGACATATCAGTTAGCAAATTAATTTAGGTTCATGTTAACTTTTTTGATGCCCTGCGGGGGAAAGTTAGCCAACAATAAAGTAACAAATACATAGGTGGCCTCAAAGAGCCAGTTCCTTCACCTTATTCTCAAATTTTAGTAGGTTTACAGGCTTAAAGGCTGGATTACCAGGCAGAAGCAAATGCTAATCATCTGAGGGGTGACCTGTAGATTATGCTTCGAGCTATGAACCCTAGCTGGCCTTATTTAAAGACCTGTGGGCTGTACTACAAAGCGGGTTTTACATACCCAGAGTTAACTCAATCGAGCCAGGTTAACTAAAACTCATTGTTGAAATCAGCCTTAAATGGCAGTGTGGTGTTTTGTGGTGAAAGGGCAGGACTTAACTCTTGTTTTAATTAGAAAGCCAGTAATTAAACCTGGTCAGAGCAGGGTAGATGTGCAGTGTGAATTACCCTTTAAATTTACCTCTTTAAATAGTGAACTACAGGACCACTTAGCTTGATCGGAGGACAGTATTTTAATACAGAGCAGTGTTCAGTTAAACGGGATTTGTTGTTCATACTTTTAGATGAACTTGCTTTGTATAATATAGCCTTATGGTGACCCTGCTTTGGAAGCTCTTTCCTCTAAAATTGTTCTGTGTCATTAAACCCTGCACTCCAGCAGCTCTGCCTTAAATCATTAGATATATCTTTACTACACCTTCTCTCACTGTATTTATTGCCCACCACTCTTTAAATACTGTTTTTGTGTGTCTGTGTGTTTTTGCAGCCATTCATTAACTGTAGAGTTTGCAGCAGACGGTCTGGTAATGATCTTACACATCCATCAAATGACTGTGTACCAAACAAGAAAGTGGATGAAGTAAGTGTAGAGAGTCTTAGCATTATGGAAATGTAACAGGTGTGTGAATTGTGTCTAAACATGTGGTTAAACTTTGATTGTGTTTGTACATGCAAAAATTTGATCAGAGTACTGTTTATTAATGACAATGTTACTTTTAATCTGAACAACAGTGGCAGCACCAAGGAAAAGCTTGGGGGGGGGGGCTCTAGCTCCTCCTCCAATGACCATAGTACCCCCACAGCACCCCCAAAATATTGGTTTCATTTTTTCTTTAACTATCTGTAAAATCTGTATATTGTGTAAGACATTTTTGCGGTTTTTACAGCATACTTGTAGTGTATTTTTTCTTCAAAGTACACATAGAGGCTCTGTGAGCTAGACGTTAGAATTTCATATTTTATCCTATTTTATCCATGCTGTAGCTTATCGTGCTGTGTGCTTCTATACACCATCTACATAAGCTGAAAAGCTAAAGCACCCGGTCTAAATAATCTCACTCCCCTATAGCACCTGTAGCATTAAGTCACTGGCGCTGCCACTGCTGAATAAACGACTCCAATCTGACTAAACCGCTTAACTTTTCCTCCCCATGTTACATTTCAGGACAAACGACGTAATATGTGTCCTTCTGATAAACCTCTTCTCAGACCTAAAACTGCCTTGGCTTCCAAGGACACTAAAGAAGCTGAAGGAGACCGTCTGGCTGTTTCTGATGGCTGATGGTCCTGCAATGTGGACCAGAGGAGGAAACTGGGAGGGAAAATGCTTTGCTTTATATCATGCCCACCCAAAGCCCCCAGTGAGTAAGCCATAGGCGCCGATAGCATGGAAAAACTCCCAAGAAGGAAGAAACCTTGGGAGGGACCAAACTCAAAGGGGGAGCCCATCCTCCTGGGGCCGGCAAAGTGTAGGTGCAGGATCACAAAAAAACTTGACGAGAGAAACGAGAGAATTCGACTGTCCCTCACAAAAACTGTAAAGTTTTAGTGGCTAAATTGCTTTTTCTATGCCTTTTCAAACAGGAGGAGATTTGTTTGGCTATACGTAGAAATTTTCTATACAATTTAGACAGCACAGAATCATTAACCTACTTTAATGCATTTATTAATACAACCACATATTTCACACATTTTGACATCAGTCATGCAGTGAAGATACAGTCTCTTTATTTCTTGACGCCAACCCTCCCCATTAATCCGGGCTTGGGACCGACACCTAGTTGAGCTGGCTTTCTCCCTTAAGTGGCTGGGTTAGGCTAAACTATGTACATATTTATGAAGACTACTATAAATTTATAAAGACCTCCCTAAATATGTAGTCTAACAAAACGCAGTTTAAAGAAGGTAGCCTACCTGGTAAACAAAGAAATTAAAAGGCCCACAGCATATAATCGGGCTATATCCAAGCAGTTTTTAAGAACGTAACCTACATGGCGAAATTGAATTACTTTCTGGACCAACAAACGCAACCAGACATGAACATTATGCACCTTCCTAGTCTTGATGTATGTCGTCATACAGATGAGGACGTTAAGGCAGCCTTTAGGTCCGACCCATCATGCACTGCAGTTTTTTGCAAATTCCTCAGATGGAAAACCATTAAATACCTCTTCTATTACCTTATATTACCTTATATTCATGTAATAAATATACAAATATCAATTAGTTGGAAATCAGCCAGACAGACGT
Source organism: Brienomyrus brachyistius (assembly GCF_023856365.1). Lineage (NCBI taxonomy): Eukaryota > Metazoa > Chordata > Actinopteri > Osteoglossiformes > Mormyridae > Brienomyrus > Brienomyrus brachyistius. The sequence continues at coordinate 38,483 of NW_026043197.1, read as the reverse complement.
AATTACTACAAATGGTTTCCACTGTATTTGTGACTCTGAGTGCCGCAGGCTTGGATGCAGTGCCGCACCATTTTGTAAGTAAATTAATAAATATTAATGAGACATCACCTACCACCCTGCAAAAAAGAAATTTGCCGCTCGTCCCCCTGCACATGAACCAACATGGCTGTGTCAACCAGCGGAGCTCCGGAGCCTCTGGAGAAACACGCGGCAAAAAAGGCTCGCATACGGTCTTCCAGAGTTTGGGAATACTTCAGTCATGACACCTTTTCTGCGCCTCTACTGTAGCTGGCGTTAATGACGCTGTTTCAGCCATTTTATATTTTCTGTTTACTTATTCTGTCATGTAAGACTGAGACAAATTATCGTTTACGACTATTCTTACACACTGTAGCCTGACTTGCTGACTTAAGTAAGCTTAACTATAAGCTACCTTTGCTAGTGTTTGTGAATAACATGTTTCTCTAGTTATGAAATTATTCCATGTTTTAGCATCTGTTTCAACATTAAAGTCAAATTGGTATATTGAAATATGTAAAAACTATTGAACTATTAGCTTAAGTCTAACATAGAAAATCCTACTGAATCTCTTAAGATTTTCCTTTTTTGTTAATGCACTAATGTTTAAGAAGTGTCTTAAATTGAATTTCAGATTTGTGTGTGGGTGGGAGTGGGTGAATTGTATTAAATTCATACATTCATTCTTTTGGCTCAGACATTACTGACCTAAAACAAATTGAGGCATTGGGTAAGTGCTTAAATTAGCTACTAAATGGCAAAAAATATTCTAAATATCACATTTTCCATTCTTCGGTATAATTTTAATGAATCACCTATGCTGCCAAACATTAACGCATAGATTGTCACAACACTCTATGTTTTAGTTCTTCTTTATGTGTATAGGACGGTGTGATGGTTCTGGTGGTGGGTGTGGCCGACGCTGCTCGCGATGTTTGGCTATGCTGCAGTCCCAGGGACCAAGTTGGAACACATTTCCACCTTCAAGCTTAGGTGGAAAAACGGCACCGAGACCCAGCAGCAGGACAACTTCTTGTCCAGACAACCAGCCCTGCTTCATCATTGAAGTAAGCCCTGTGAACAGGAGCGAGATGTACTTCTGCAGTGGATGTTATAGCGGAAAGAACATCCCCATCCTCACGTCTGCCGGAGTGCCCCCTCAAGTGGGTGTGTGACTTAACTCGATGGATGAATTGGACAGAATGTACTGTTACTAGAGGTCGACCGATATGGGTTTTTCAAGTCAAGGGTCAGGCGATGGCCGATATATGCTGCTGATTTTTTTTGGCCGATAATTGGACGTTTTCCCCTCTATTTGCATGGTAAAATATCACACTAATAATAACAAACGATACACAAAATTTCTCAATTTAGCATTTATTGAATACTCAACTTGGAAACAATAACACATTTATAAACAATAAAAATAGCAGCATCAGAATCTCTGTTAGTGCACAATATAGCAGCAAACTCCTCATGTTTGACGGAAGGAAATTTGTAAACAATACAAAAAGGAATAAGCATGTTATCTTTAGTTGTAATCCCACTTCCAGTCCCTGAGTCTTACTCACCACACTCATACTTCACAGCAAACAGACAGCAGTTAATTAACCAGAAGAGAAAAATGCAAAAACACAACAGAACTTGTAAATAATAACAAACTAATAGACAATAAAAATAGCAGCATCAGAATCTCTATTAGTGCCAAATATAGCAGCAAACTCCTCATGTCTGACGGAAGGAAAATTTGTAAATACACAAAGGAATGAGCACATCTTCAGTTTTAATCCCATTTCCAGTCCCTGAGTCTTCCTCATCCCACAAGCAGGCAAGGCATGTCACCCCGGTTGTGTGACACTTATTTTATATAATAAAATAAGTGCCCCCTGCGGCCCCAGAGCCCGAGCAGCCGTCTCCGCTGCCTGCAGCTACCGCGCCCACGTCCGAGGCGCTTTCCCTGCCTGCAGCTCCCGGGCAGGCGCCCCCTCTGCAGCCTGCAGCTCCAGTCCCTGGCCCCACTCCAGTCCCTTCTCCCCCTGTGACTCTGGTACCCTCACCCCGACGAGCCCGACCCCGGCCGCAGGTCCTTATGTCTGTGTCCCATAAGGGGAGAGGACACAGACGCACGGCTGGGGTCCCACCCGCCCAGCCCCCTGGCTCGCCCTCCCTCGCCGGCGCTAGGGCTTGGTCGGCACCTGCGGGTCCTGGCCCTCCGGGTCGGCTGTCGTCTGCGGGTCCCCCTCCGCGGCCTCGTCGCCCTGCCTCGGTCCCTCCTCCGGCGTCTTATCGGTTGCCTGCGGGCCCCCCGACGGCGGCTCCTCATTCGCCTGCTGGTCCTCCCGCTCTGGCGTGTCGGAGGACGTCGCCGTCTGCTGCGGCTCCCCCTCTCTCCTTGCCCTCGCCAGGGTCCCTTCCAGCTCCTTTGTCCCCTTCCCTGGTCTCCCCTCCGACTCCCTCCTTCGTCCCTGCGTCTGTCCCTCACCCCGTCTCCTCGGCCCCTCCGGCTCCGGCCTCCCGGCCGCCTGCAGCCCTTCCGGCTGCCTCCCGTCGCCCGCTGGGTCTCCCTCGGGCTCCTCTTGGTTCCCCCTCCTTCTCTCCCTGGCCTCCCGTCTTTGTCCCTCCTGCCTCTGCTCCCCCTCGCTTTGTTCCTCCTGTCTCTGTCCCTCCTCTCTTTGTCCCTCGTCCCTCTGGCTTCTGCTCCTCTTTCCCCGATGTTCCCTTCGTTCACTCCCGGTCCTTTTGTCCTGCCTGTTCCCTCCGTGTCCCCCTTTCTGATCTGTTTCTCTGCCTTTCCTGTCTTATGTCAAGTCTTGTCCTGGCTCCTTCCCCTGTGCCAGTTCTGTCTGTCCGTTCTGTTCCCTGTCCCTCATTAATGAGGTTTTATATAGATATACATATATGCCCGGCTTGTCCGCTCCTCGTGTGTGCCACGCCCCCTGATTACCCACGTGTGCTTCCCTGATCGTCTCCTGCTTTGCCCGATTACTTTGATTAGTCATGACCTATTTTAAGTCCTGGTCTTACCTGTTTGCCCTGTCCGTCATTGTAGTTTGTCAATGCCTGCGTTCCGTCCTGCTCTACCCGCTCCGTTTCCCCGATTAAAGACCCGTTTTCACAAACACAAAAAAAACTATATGTATACATATACATACACTGAACAAAAATATAAACGCAACACTTTTGTTTTTGCTCCCATTTTTCATGAGATGGACTTAAAGATCTACAATTCATTCCAGATACACAATATTACCATTTCTCTCAAACATTTCTCACAAATCAGTCTAAATGTGTGATAGTGAGCACTTCTGCTTTGCTGAGATAATCCATCCCACCTCACAGGTGTGCCACATCAAGATGCTGATCTGACATCATGGGTAGTGCACAGGTGTACCTTATACTGCCCACAATAAAAGGCCACCCTGGAATGTGCAGTTTTGTCTCACAGCAAAATGCCACAGATGCCACAAGCATTGAGGGAGCGTGCAATTGGCATGCTGACAGCAGGAATGTCAACCAGATCTGTTGCTCGTGCATTGAATGTTCATTTCTCAACCATAAGCCGTCTCCAAAGGCGTTTCAGAGAATATGGCAGTACATCCAACCGGCCTCACAACCGCAGACCACGTGTAACCACACCAGCCCAGGACCTCCACATCCAGCAGGTTCACCTCCAAGATCGTCTGAGACCAGCCACTCAGACAGATGATGCACGGCCCCATGTTGCAAGGATCTGTACACAGTTCTTGGAAGCTGAAAATGTCCCAGTTCTTGCATGGCCAGCATACTCACCGGACATGTCACCCGTTGAGCATGTTTGGGATGTGCTTGACCGGCGTATACGACAGCGTGTACCAGTTCCCACTAATATCCAACAACTTCGCACAGCCATTGAAGAGGAGTGGACCAACATTCCACAGGCCACAATTGACAATCTGATAAACTCTATGCGAAGAAGATGTGTTGCATTGTATGAGGCAAATGGTGGTCACACCAGATACTGACCGGTTCTGAGTCCCCAGACCCCCAATAAAGCAAAAAACTGCACATTCCAGGGTGGCCATTTATTGTGGGCAGTATAAGGTACACCTGTGCACTACCCATGATGTCAGATCAGCATCTTGATGTGGCACACCTGTGAGGTGGGATGGATTATCTCAGCAAAGCAGAAGTGCTCACTATCACACATTTAGACTGATTTGTGAGAAATGTTTGAGAGAAATGGTAATATTGTGTATCTGGAATGAATTGTAGGTCTTTAAGTCCATCTCATGAAAAATGGGAGCAGAAACAAGAGTGTTGCGTTTATATTTTTGTTCAGTATATATATTTATGGGTGTATCGAGACTAGATGGTCAGTATGGATAACTAAGGTGCACTAAAACTGGGTGAGCAGGCAAGGCATGTCACCCAGGTTGTGTGACAATTATTTTATATAAATGTATATATGTATATATATATTCCATCCACCATCCCTCCTTTACAGAGAACTGCGTTATTTTTATTGTCCATTACGAAAAAAATAAAAAAACTATATATATATATATATATATATATACATATATATTTATGGGTGTATCGAGACTAGATGGTCATTATGGATAACTAAGGTGCACTAAAACTGGGTGAGCAGGCAAGGCATGTCACCCAGGTTGTGTGACAATTATTTTATATAAATGTATATATATATATATATATTCCATCCACCATCCCTCCTTTACGGAGAACTGCGTTATTTTTCTTTTCTATTGCTAATAAAAAAACTATATATATGTACATGTATATATATATATATATATATATATATATATATATATATATATATATGGGTGTATCGAGACTAGATGGTCAGTATGGATAACTAAGGTGCACTAAAATTGGGTGAGCAGGCAAGGCATGTCACCCAGGTTGTGTGACAATTATTTTATATATATGCATATACATATTCCATCCACCATCCCTCCTTTATGGAGAACTGCGTTATTTTTATTGTCTATTGCAAAAAAAAAACAGAAAAACTATATATATATATATATATATATATATATATATATATATATATATATATATATACATATATATTCATGGGTGTATCGAGACTAGATGGTCATTCTGGATAACTAAAGTGCACTAAAATTGGGTGAGCAGGCAAGGCATGTCACCCAGGTTGTGTGACAATTATTTTATATAAATGTATATATATATATATATATATATATATATATATATATATATTCCATCCACCATCCCTCCTTTACGGAGAACTGCGTTATTTTTCTTTTTTATTGCTAATAAAAAAACTATATATATATACATATATATTTATGGGTGTATCGAGACTAGATGGTCATTATGAATAACTAAGGTGCACTAAAATTGGGTGAGCAGGCAAGGCATGTCACCCCGGTTGTGTGACAATTATTTTATATATATATTCCATCCACCATCCCTCCTTTACGGAGGACTGCTTTATTTTTAATATCCATTGCGAAAAAAAAACACAAGAAAAAGAAAAAATATCTATATATATACATATATATATATATATATATATATATGGGTGTGTCGAGACTAGATGGTCAGTATGGATAACTAAAGTGCACTAAAATTGGGTGAGCAGGCAAGGCATGTCACCCAGGTTGTGTGACAATTATTTTATATAAATGTATATATATATATATATATATATATATATATATATATATATATATATATATATATATATATATATTCCATCCACCATCCCTCCTTTACGGAGAACTGTGTTATTTTTCTTTTCTATTGCTAATAAAAAAACTATATATATGTACATATATATATATATATATATGGGTGTATCGAGACTAGTTGGTCATTATGGATAACTAAGTTGCACTAAAATTGGGTGAGCAGGCAAGGCATGTCACCCAGGTTGTGTGACAATTATTTTATATATATGTATATATATATTCCATCCACCATCCCTCCTTTATGGAGAACTGCGCTATTTTTATTGTCTATTGCAAAAAAAAAAAAAAAAAAAAACAATACATATATATACATATATATTTATGGGTGTATCGAGACTAGATGGTCATTATGAATAACTAAGGTGCACTAAAATTGGGTGAGCAGGCAAGGCATGTCACCCCGGTTGTGTGACAATTATTTTATATATATATTCCATCCACCATCCCTCCTTTACGGAGAACTGCGTTATTTTTATTGTCCATTGCGAAAAAAAAAAAACTATATATATACATATATATTTATGGGTGTATCGAGACTAGTTGGTCATTATGGATAACTAAGTTGCACTAAAATTGGGTGAGCAGGCAAGGCATGTCACCCAGGTTGTGTGACAATTATTTTATATATATGTATGTATATATTCCATCCACCATCCCTCCTTTACGGAGAACTGCGTTATTTTTCTTTTCTATTGCTAATAAAAAAACTATATATATGTACATATATATATATATATTTATGGGTGTATCGAGACTAGTTGGTCATTATGGATAACTAAGGTGCACTAAAATTGGGTGAGCAGGCAAGGCATGTCTCCCCAGTTGTGTGACAATTATTTTATATAAATGTATATATATATTCCCTCCACCACCCCTCCTTTACGGAGGACTGCTTTATTTTTAATATCCATTGCGAAAAAAAAACACAAGAAAAAGAAAAAATATCTATATATATACATATATATATATATATATATATATATATATATATATACAGTTGTGCTCAAAAGTTTACATACCCTGGCAGAATTTGTGATGTTTTGGCCATTTTTCAGAGAATATGAATGATAACACAATAACCTCTCTCTCACTCGTGGTTAGTGGTTGGGTGAAGCCATTTATTATCAAACAATTGTGTTTGCCTTTTTTACATCATAATGACAACAGAAAATATCCAAATGACCCTGATCAAAAGTTTACATACCCTGGAAATTCTGGCATGATAACATAGACACAGGTTGACACACACAGGTGTAAATGACTACTAAAGGTTACCATCCTCACCTGTGATCTGTTTGCTTGTAATTAGTGGGTGTATATAAAAAGTCAGTGAGTTTCTAGGCTCCCGACATGAGTCATCCAATGTTGCACTGATTTTTGTTGGATTCCGGGCCATGGGGAAAGCAAAAGAATTATCAAAGGATCTGCGGGAGAAGGTTGTTGAACTTCATAAAACACGAAAAGGATATAAAAAGATTTCCAAGCAATTAAGAATGCCAGTCAGCAGTGTTCAGACCCGAATTAAGAAGTGGAAAATGAGGGATTCTGTTGAAACCAAACCACGATCAGGTAGACTAACAAAACTTTCAGCCACAACTGCCAGGAAAATTCTTCGGGATGCAAAGAAAAACCCACAAATAACTTCAGCTGACATACAGGAGTCTCTGAAAAAAGTGGTGTGGATGTATCAAGATGCACAATAAGGAGGCACTTGAAGAAAAATGGGCTGCATGGTCGAGTGGCCAGAAGAAAGCCATTACTGCGCAAATGCCACAAAATAGCTCGCTTACAATATGCCAAACAGCACCGAGACAAGCCTCAAAACCTCTGGAACAAAGTTATTTGGAGTGATGAGACTAAAATTGAACTTTTTGGCCACAACCATAAACGTTACATTTGGAGAGGACTCAACAATGCCCATGATGAAAAGTACACCATCCCTACTGTGAAACACGGAGGTGGATCGCTGATGTTTTGGGGGTGTGTGAGCTACACAGGCACAGGGAACTTGGCCAGAATTGATGGCAAGATGAATGCAGCACATTATCAGAAAATACTGGAGGAACATTTGCACTCATCAGCTCAGAAGCTGCGCATGGGACGCTCTTGGACATTCCAACATGACAACGATCCAAAGCACAAGGCCAAGTCAACTTGTCAATGGCTACAGCAGAAAAAAGTGAAGGTTCTGGAATGGCCATCTCAGTCTCCCGACCTCAATATCATTGAGCCACTTTGGGGAGATCTCAAACGTGCAGTTCATGCAAGACAGCCCAAGAATGTACAGGAACTGGAGACATTTTGCCAAGAAGAATGGGCAGCTTTACCATCTGAGAATATAAGGTGTCTCATCCACAACTATCACAAAAGACTTCAAGCTGTCATTGATGCTAAAGGAGGCAATACAAGGTATTAAGAACTAGGGTATGTAAACTTTTGATCAGGGTCATTTGGATATTTTCTGTTGTCATTATGATGTAAAAAAGGCAAACACAACTGTTTGATAATAAATGGCTTCACCCAACCACTAACCACGAGTGAGAGAGAGGTTATTGTGTTATCATTCATATTCTCTGAAAAATGGCCAAAACATCACAAATTCTGACAGGGTATGTAAACTTTTGAGCACAACTGTATATATGGGTGTGTCGAGACTAGATGGTCAGTATGGATAACTGAGGTGCACTAAAATTGGGTGAGCAGGCAAGGCATGTCACCCAGGTTGTGTGACAATTATTTTATATATATGCATATACATATTCCATCCACCATCCCTCCTTTACGGAGAACTGCGTTATTTTTATTGTCTATTGCAAAAAAAAAACAGAAAAACTATATATATATATATATATATATATATATATATATATATATATATATACATATATATTCATGGGTGTATCGAGACTAGATGGTCATTATGGATAACTAAAGTGCACTAAAATTGGGTGAGCAGGCAAGGCATGTCACCCAGGTTGTGTGACAATTATTTTATATAAATGTATATATATATATATATATTCCATCCACCATCCCTCCTTTACGGAGAACTGCGTTATTTTTCTTTTCTATTGCTAATAAAAAAACTATATATATATACATATATATTTATGGGTGTATCGAGACTAGATGGTCATTATGAATAACTAAGGTGCACTAAAATTGGGTGAGCAGGCAAGGCATGTCACCCCGGTTGTGTGACAATTATTTTATATATATATTCCATCCACCATCCCTCCTTTACGGAGGACTGCTTTATTTTTAATATCCATTGCGAAAAAAAAACACAAGAAAAAGAAAAAATATCTATATATACATATATATATATATATATATATATATATATATATATATATATGGGTGTGTCGAGACTAGATGGTCAGTATGGATAACTAAAGTGCACTAAAATTGGGTGAGCAGGCAAGGCATGTCACCCAGGTTGTGTGACAATTATTTTATATAAATGTATATATATATATATATATATATATATATATATATATATATATATATATATATATATATATATATATATTCCATCCACCATCCCTCCTTTACGGAGAACTGCGTTATTTTTCTTTTCTATTGCTAATAAAAAAACTATATATATGTACATATATATATATATATATGGGTGTATCGAGACTAGTTGGTCATTATGGATAACTAAGTTGCACTAAAATTGGGTGAGCAGGCAAGGCATGTCACCCAGGTTGTGTGACAATTATTTTATATATATATGTATATATATATTCCCTCCACCACCCCTCCTTTACGGAGGACTGCTTTATTTTTAATATCCATTGCGAAAAAAAAACACAAGAAAAAGAAAAAATATCTATATATATATACATATATATATATATATATATATATATATATATATATATATGGGTGTGTCGAGACTAGATGGTCAGTATGGATAACTAAGGTGCACTAAAATTGGGTGAGCAGGCAAGGCATGTCACCCAGGTTGTGTGACAATTATTTTATATAAATGTATATATATATATATATATTCCATCCACCATCCCTCCTTTACGGAGAACTGCGTTATTTTTCTTTTCTATTGCTAATAAAAAAACTATATATATATGTACATATATATATATATATGGGTGTATCGAGACTAGTTGGTCATTATGGATAACTAAGTTGCACTAAAATTGGGTGAGCAGGCAAGGCATGTCACCCAAGTTGTGTGACAATTATTTTATATATATGTATATATATATTCCATCCACCATCCCTCCTTTATGGAGAACTGCGTTATTTTTATTGTCTATTGCAAAAAAAAAAACAAAAAAAACTATATATATATACATATATATTTATGGGTGTATCGAGACTAGATGGTCATTATGAATAACTAAGGTGCACTAAAACTGGGTGAGCAGGCAAGGCATGTCACCCAGGTTGTGTGACAATTATTTTATATATATGTATATATATATTCCATCCACCATCCCTCCTTTATGGAGAACTGCGTTATTTTTATTGTCTATTGCAAAAAAAAAAACAAAAAAAACTATATATATATATACATATATATATATGGGTGTATCGAGACTAGAAGGTCATTATGCATAACTAAAGTGCACTAAAATTGGGTGAGCAGGAAAGGCATGTCACCCCAGTTGTGTGACAATTATTTTATATATATGTATATATATATATATATTCCCTCCACCACCCCTCCTCTACGGAGGACTGCTTTATTTTTATTTCCATTGCAAAAATAAAAAATTTTAAAACACAAAAAAAAAAAAAAACGAAAATAATAATAATAAAAATAATTTTGAATGTGTATTCAAATAAGTTTGAATGTGTGTGAACTATATATAAATATATATATACACATGCATATACAGAAATATATACACACACACACATATATATATATACACACACACACACACAGACACACACTCACATAAACACATACACACACTGTGTACAGTCTTATGCAAAGGTTTGGCACCCCTTGACAAATAACATCTTTTCAATTACAAAAGCAACAATATCAGTTAATACAGTCTCTTTAGGAACTGGGGGAAAAATACACAATATTTTCAGCAAACATTGATGAATAGTTACTTTTTATGCCATAAATTGAACAAAATTACAAAATAAAAACATTATTATGGCACTCTGCAAAAGTTTGGGCACCCTACGTAATCAGTACTTAGTAACACCTCCTCTGCCAGATATCACAGCTTACAAGCGCTTCTTATAGCCAGCTGAAAGGCTTTCAGTTCTTGTACTTGGGATTTTCTCACATTCTTCCTTGCAAAAGGCTTCTAGTTCTGTAATATTCTAATATATCAAGGGCTGTATTGTCAAATAGGAGATCGGCAGCATTCTCCCACCTGAGAAAACTGTACTACAATGCCCTTGATAGTGTGTAGAAACACACTCGTCAGCTCTAGTCCTCCTGTAACAACGCAAAAGGACTGGCAACCCTCAGGTATTTATGCGTGCGATTGTATGATAAATTCACCCTGACAGTCTCACACTTCTCTTGGTACCAACAGGTCTCATGGAATATATAAAAGGCAACTGCAACAATTATACTCGGCACTAAACATCGAGGCACGGAAATGCAGCAGAGCTTGTGTATTTCTCAGGATGCATTCTAGTAAAATGCCCGGAAAATGAGCTAAAGACATATTTCAAGGGGCACTATATAAAACCGATGGAAATTTTACTGATTAAATAAAAGGAAAAGCATCGTTTGAAAAATCACAAATGTTTCTAAGATTCAATGCATCGCTTTTTGACCACATCATAGCGATGAACACATCATTGTTCCTGACAATGTCCTAATACAGAAATAAAACTTTATGTTGGTAAACTCAAAAAGCCTTCAGCTGTCACACTGGCTAACGATCTCAAACGATTATAAAGCAGCATTTTGAAAAGCGCTGTTTTAAAATAACAGATACAACACTTACCTTGTCTTCTGGCCAAATGCTTTTCACGGCTTGGCACTCCAACGGTGCTGAAACGAAATTTGTATTTCCTCCTACCTCGTTGGCCCTTCAGTTCTTCTTTTCTCCCTTTGGATGTTTTTTTCCTTCTTCTTTGGATATTGTTTTTTATTTTTGTTTGTTTTTTTTTACTTTGCATGTTTTTCCTTCTTCGGATATTATTTTTTTGGCTTATTTTTTTAGACGATGTTTTTTTCGTCTTCTTTAAAAATTGATTTTTTTCGTCTTCTTTAAATATTGTTTTTTTTTTCATCCTTTTGATGTTGTTTTACGGAACAAGAGCCGTACAGTGCTACTCTATCAGGAGGTAGCGCCAACTGAACGCCTTGAAGCAGTACCCAGCTCTTTTATAGGGAGCGTCAACCCGAAGTCAAGTTCTAGAACGTTGCACTCACTTTTCATTGGTTTCCCAGCTATGCTGTCAGAATAATGTTTGCTGATTGGTCGAAAATTTTAAAACGTACCCGAGTACTGTAAAAAAAACTCAAGATCTTGCTACCCTACGGAGCACCCATAAGGTGATTTTTTTTATACGTTATATGCAGCTATTTGTAGCAGGCCGTAATTAGACTAATCCACCCTTTGTCAATAAAGCCAACAAGAGAACAGGTTGCCCAAAGTTTGCTCAGGTACACGCCACAGCACAACCTTAAAAACACATCCAGCACAAATCACACTAGTGAATGACACAGCAAATCACAGCAATAAAAAAGACCCCTATGGGCAATCCAGCACCCAGACTACAGGTGCCAAAAGGCCCAGCCTGCCTAATAATGAACCCAAAATATACATACAACAAAGAAAAAGACACAAACAAAAAAGAAAATAAAACTAGCCAGCTGCTCCCACTAAACCCCGCTCCCGAGGCCACTAAGCCGGCTGGCTTGATAATACACGATACAACCTCAGATAAAACATATTAAAGCAACACCAGGGAGGTTTACAACCTGATCCTTAAAATTATCGACCCGTAATTCCACCTTGAAAACCCCTAAAGAACAGTAGTTTACCCCATGACTCACTGCCCCATTCAAACAAAAAAAAAACAGGTTTTTGGGGTAACCTTTAGGTCAGCTCTTCAAAACCAGGTATGAGGACTCTTCAGCTAATCAGTCCTCTAATTAGAAATCTAATTAGGGAGTTGCAGCGAAAACCTGCATACACACCGGCCCTTTGCGGATAAGATTGTTCACCCCTGAAACAAGCAAACAGAAAGGCTGCTACACTGCAAATTCAATATGCCCGCCGATGCTCCACCAAATCTATCAGGACCCTGCCTGTCTTTCCCGTGCCTGCTCCTTTGCCAATATGCCCTACCATCGGAACATGCACAGCCATCTCGCCCCGGCTATGCCTCCAGTCCGAACTGCAGTTCCTATACCTGCCTATAATTGCCTGGCTACAATCCATCCCCCAAAATGAAATTGATGACCCAACGATCACAGCTAAGAATTCTATCCCCAAACCACTGGTCTTCCTCCCCAACCGAACGATCATTCACTGACCGTGGTAACTTATAAGGGTTGGTATGATGACCAGTGGTGGACCTCACCGAACGTTTAACTGGTCTCTACACCTCGGGGGGGACATAACCTCCTCCATTATACGAGGCCTACTTGTGGATGCTCTATTGCGACCCCTCCCACCAGCCCTGTCCCCGTAAAATCACAGAGTCCTCATCCGATTCCATTTCTGTTGCCCCTGTGGGCAACCCAGACTCAGGAGACATTACCAGAACATCTTCCCCTGACATAACAACCCCCTGTGGTACTGGACGCAACTCTGTTCGGTGAACTTGACGGACAACCCCGTCCCCCTCCATTGGAGTTGCAGAGTAAACTGCACCCTGATCTTGGGGACACCGAACTACCATATACAAACAGGCATCCCAATGATCCTGTATTTTACCTCGAACATGGTTCCGCAAACACACCAGCTGACCTTCATCAAACCCCTAATCATTAACCAACTCATTGTGTTTCCGATTTCGTGGTGTGGCTTGTTCCTCCAACTAAGCCTTCACATACTCTTGAAGCACCTGCAAACTTTCCTGATGGTTTTGTACCCATTCCTCCAAAGGTCCACCATACTGACTGATCCCGGCAGGAGCCTGAAGATAGTGTATCGGTAATCGAGGCTCACAGCCAGACCTTAAATAAAAAGGCATCATCCAGTCATTTGGTGGGGTGTAGTATTGTAAGCTTCTCTGCTGGAGGAAGTGTGTGAAGCAAATTGTGCAAAAAAAATATTAAAGCAACACCAGGGAGGTTTACATCTAGATCCTTAAAATGATCGACCTGCAATTCCACCTTGAAAATCCAATTACCATATAAAGGATACAAGATGTAAAGATGACAAATGACATGGCACACATTTGTTGTTTAGACTGTTGTGTCAGGTTAATTGAAAGCTGAAGGATCTTAGTGTTTACTAGTCTAAGTAACAGAATGTCTAAACACTGTGCTTGCCTTTATGGGTTTTTAAGCAGAACATATAGGTATAGAAACATATTAACATTACGTTTCACGATTCACTGACTGGAGAATAGGAGAATATACACATCAATATTACTACTTAAGTTAACTAACCCTAATCCCAACCCCTATTGGCACGGAGCCCGCCAGGGTTCAGGTGAGATATAAATCTGTAATCTGTATCAATGGTTTTGCTATCCATACCCACCCTATTAATGTTAGCTTCCCAGGGTTTCTTGTTAGACAAGCTCTGTGTCTCTCTATACCCCCATTTACTGCACGACTGATTGTCCATTTATAAAGAATCAAATAGGGTGAAGATGGTTTTAGTTTACAATTACTCTGGAAGGTGACCAGATTAAAAAAAACTAAATACCATGCCTACGTGTATGTAATCTCCATCACAGTCCCCATTTTCCCCATAATCCTCGTTTTGATAGTGCCAATTTGTGTAATGTGAGTTTTTTTTTTTTTTTAAAAACTGTTATAGAAGAACATACTGGATGCCACATGTGTACAATTACCCCTTTCTAATTAGTGGGGTCCGTTGTGTCAGCTACAGCCTTTACTAACATACACATAAGTATACAGTCTTACAGCACTTTTGTTTTCCTTTTGTATTTAATGGTTTTCCATTTAGGGGGCAGCATGGTGGTGCAGTGGTTAGCACTGTTGCCTCACACCTCTAGGGCCCGGGTTCGAGTCTCCACCTGGGTCACATGTGTGTGGAGTTTGCATGTTCTACCCATGTCATCGTGGGGTTTCCTCCGGGTACTCTGGTTTCCCCCACAGTCCAAAAACATGCTGAGGCTAATTGGAGTTGCTAAATTGCCCATAGGAGTGTATGCGTGAGTGAATAGTGTGTGAGTGTGCCCTGCGATGGGCTGGCCCGCCATCCTGAGTTGTTCCCTGTCTCGTGCCCATTGCTTCCGGGATAGGCTCCAGACCCCCCGCGATCCAGTAGGATAAGCGGTTTGGAAAATGGATGGATGGATGGATGGACAGTTTTCCATTTGAGGAATTAGCAAAAAACTGCAGTGCATGATGGGTAGGATCTAAAGGCTGCCTAACGCCCTTAATTTGTTTGCAATTTCGCCAGGTAGGCTACCTTCTTTAAACTGCGTTTTGCTAGACTACACATTTCGAGATGTTTTATTGTAGTCTTGGTAAATATATATATATAGTTTAGCCTAACCCAGCCACTTAAGGGAGCAAGCCAGCTCAGGTAGGTGCCAGTCCCAAGCCCGGATTAATGGAGAGGGTTGGCGTCAAGAAATAAAGAGAAATAAAGACAACTAATACTCCTAGTTTGCGAGATCTGACTGCAATGGCAGCACTGCTACAAGGGTGTGGATAAATCTATACAAATATCACCTGCATGCACATTACTTCTTTTACAATAACCAACTCCTGATCCATACTGTTAGTCGTGAAAAAAAAAACTATCGTGTACATAGAGGCCCTGTGTAAAAAGATAACTGCCAAGGAAAAGATCAAAAACATTTATTTCAAGGATACAAAGTTTTTATGGTCATGTACAGTGTACAGTGCAATTCTTATTTGATTAACTTGAATGTCTCCACAGACTAGACGATTAAACAAATAAAGCAGCGCAACATTACAATAACTAATAACAAATAAACAAAGCTCACGAGTACTATTACAGTATTTATATCATTTATTTAAACTTAATTTTACCAGGTAAATTAACTACAAAGCAGTTACCACTGCTTTACCTGCTTCTCGGGAGAAATAGCAGATATACGTCATGTATGTGACTAAATTCTTAAGCCAATAAGGGCAAAGTTGTGTCGTAATGGAGGCGGATCCAGTTTGTGCAGCCGGTTAAAGACACTACGGGCATGTAAATGGAGAACGAAATTATAGTTATACCGAATCTCCTACACACAATACCAAGGTTACCAACTTTGGTCAGCTGACCGGAGTGAGACGTTCAATTCCCGTAAGATTTCTTTGCGCCAGCCTGAGAGTCTGAAAACACGTCACACCAGATGCATGAGAGATGGAAACCTGGGATATTCAGTCGAATCAGATCAAATATGATGCTAAGTTAGTACTAAGTTAAAATATGTTCCGGACTTGTAACATGCACCCATGATTTGGAACAGTCAGCAGGCTGTCTCTGGCCACGCCCCCTACACTCGGTCCGGCCCCTGGCTTTTCCTGAATTCTGATTCCTTTAGATAAACATTGACTTCATTGATATTGTTATTGATTTATCGACAGACCATCATACTTTTTAGACGTTATAATAACAACACTCTATTGATCCCCAAAGAGAGAAATTCTCTCCTTGCCTGCCCCCTCTTACTGTCCATGATACACAAGCACATATGTAGAAAAACATCAGCTTGGAAGCCAAGGCTGGACTTAACCTACTCTATTCTGGTATTCTGTTCTCCCAAGTAAGGCATCCCAAGTTCGAATCCAACTTCCGACAAAAGTTCTTCAATCGCTACAGCACAATTTGAGCCACTGATCGGCTTTAATTGCTTTGTTTTATTTTTGCGTTTCAGGCAAAACTACATAACACTTAAAGACACTTCGGGCATGCAAATGGAGAACGAAATTATAGTTATACCGAATCTCCTACACACAATACCAAGGTTACCAACTTTGGTCAGCTGGCCGGAGTGAGACGTTTCTCAGGCGCCAGCCTGAGAGTCTGAAAACACGTCACACCAGATGCATGAGAGATGGAAACCTGGGATATTCAGTCGAATCAGATCAAATATGATGCTAAGTTAGTACTAAGTTAAAATATGTTCCGCACTTGTAACATGCACCCATGATTTGGAACAGCAGCATACCTGTCAAGGTTTGGATTTGAAAATAAAGGAAATTTTCCGGCACCCGCCGTGAGCCATCCCACCACCGCAACCAGGCTCCAGTATCCCTTACATTTTAAGACAGGAAATATAAAATAATATAAATTATATAAAATATAATATAAATATAAATATATAAAATATATAAAATATATAAAATAAATTTTTGGCCACAACCGGGATTCGAACCCGTGTGAAAGGCGGCGATCTTACCACTACACTATCCAGCAACTATATAATATAAGGGAGATTTACGGGAAAATACTAATACGGGAGGACGGCGGGAAAGAGAAGTAAAATACGGTAGTTTCCCGGCCAAAACGGGAGACTTGACAGCCTGAGATGGTCAGCAGGCTGTCTCTGGCCACGCCCCCTACACCCTGGCTTTTCCAGCGTGTTCGCGAAAACGACTTCATTATCATCATACTTTTTAGACGTTATAATAACAACACTCTATTGATCCCCCTGATACACAATGACGAGAACTATTCTATTTTTCATGCCGGGTCCTTCAAATCTTACTGTTGCTGTGGTGTAGATCAGCTGATCTGTCTTCTACGTACATCTTCTAGTAGACCTTCTGAGGGTACTTCACGCATTCTTGGTCGGAGGGTCCAGGTTTCCAGCTTAGCTTATTTCTTATTTCTCAGGTCAGCTGCTCTTGTATTCAGCCTACTAATATATATGGGGCTTGGTACCCAATCTCGGAATGTGGGGATGATGATATCTCCCCCCTGACCTGTCGTCCTGGCTCCCCCTTGTCGTAGCAATCGTGTTGTACCTCATCAATCTCTAGTTGTGATAGCAGTTGTTTCTGGCCACAACCGGGATTCGAACCCCGGTCTCCCGTGTGAAAGGCGGCGATCTTACCACTACACTATCCAGCAACTATATAATACAATATATAAAAAATATAATATAAATATAATATAAATATATAAAATATATAAAATATATTTTTGGCCACAACCGGGATTCGAACCCCGGTCTCCCGTGTGAAAGGCGGCGATCTTGTTCCGCACTTGTAACATGCACCCATGATTTGGAACAGCAGCATACCTGTCAAGGTTTGGATTTGAAAATAAAGGAAATTTTCCGGCACCCGCCGTGAGCCATCCCACCACCGCAACCAGGCTCCAGTATCCCTTACATTTTAAGACAGGAAATATAAAATAATATAAATTATATAAAATATAATATAAATATAAATATATAAAATATATAAAATATATAAAATATATTTTTGGCCACAACCGGGATTCGAACCCCGGTCTCCCGTGTGAAAGGCGGCGATCTTACCACTACACTATCCAGCAACTATATAATATAAGGGAGATTTACGGGAAAATACTAATACGGGAGGACGGCGGGAAAGAGAAGTAAAATACGGTAGTTTCCCGGCCAAAACGGGAGACTTGACAGCCTGAGATGGCTGTCTCTGGCCACGCCCCCTACAGTCGGTCCGGCCCCTGGCTTTTCCAGCGTGTTCGCGAAAACGACTTCATTTATTTTCTTATTGATTTATCGACAGACCATCATACTTTTTAGACGTTATAATAACAACACTCTATTGATCCCCAAAGAGAGAAATTCTCTCCTTGCCTGCCCCCTCTTACTGTCCATGATACACAAGCACATATGTAGAAAAACGTCAGCTTGGAAGCCAAGGCTGGACTTAACCTACTCTATTCTGGTATTCTGTTCTCCCAAGTAAGGCGTGGGTTCGAATCCAACTTCCGACAAAAGTTCTTCAATCACTACAGCACAATTTGAGCCACTTACGGCTTTAATTGCTTTGTTTTATTTTTGCGTTTCAGGCAAAACTACATAACACTTAAAGACACTACGGGCATGTAAATGGAGAACGAAATTATAGTTATACCGAATCTCCTACACACAATACCAAGGTTACCAACTATACTAACTATATATGGGGCTTGGTACCCAATCTCGGAATGTGGGGATGATGATATATATATTATATAAAATATAATATAAATATAAATATATAAAATATATAAAATATATAAAATATATTTTTGGCCACAACCGGTCAACCGGATTCGAACCCCTGCGGGCGGCGAGAATAGTTTAGCTTAACTTCCCTTAACTTTTCCCATTCATTTTCAATGGTAGTGCTTAACAGTACGGATGTAATATTCTTTCGGCCACTGGTTGATGTTTTGTCGCTGTTTCGACGCCTCCAATGACGTTTTACCCTTATCACTACCGACAGTCGACACAACTGGATTTTGGAAAAGAGCAGCAGAGAGTGAGTAGTATTTCAGTAAATTTGGTGATTCACCTAAAAGAAAAACCGCCCGGTCGAACGGAATGGACGACTTTCCAAGGTAAACTGAACAGCAATCTTATATTTTCTTAAATATTCCGATGTATTTCACATTCCAAAATCGAACTGGATGCTGTACGTTTTACGGAGCCCCTCGCGAAGCTCTCTGTGTAATGCTGAAGTAGTTATTCACTCGCTCCATAGGTAGCATTGCTTTTGAAATATTTAATAATTAATATTCAATTTTTAATGCACAATTTAAATAAAAACATGTTTGACTTTGGAAATTAAGGCGGGTACCGTTTATAAGAATTCCACTCATCGTGAGGAATCCAAAAGTATCTTTTATTAGTGGCCCGGTAAAGCAGTACATTTATTAAGCTAGACAGTGTCCATTTATGGAAAACGAGTAATTTGCAGTAAAACGAGCATACACTGGTCAAGTAGAATGAGTCTAGGCAGATGAGACAGAATAAACTGGATTACCGTTTATAAACTAACCTTATATATATAGTGTATTATACATATACTAATTCTGCACGTTCCTATATGCAAGGTACTGTGACGGTAACTTTCCTGTAAGTCATTGATATTTAACTACAACTTTTTTATGCATATTGTTTGCTGGCATTGCCGTTAACTTGGATATTAAAGAATTCCTCACATAATCGTTAAGTATTAAACCTACTAAAGTTGTTCAAACAAACCTTGTTTTAGGTTAAAGCAAGTCAGTTAGAAGCTATTACACTTACTTTGCTACCAAATGGCAAAGGTGTCAGATCACAGAATTCTTGTTTATAATTCCATGCCCTTCTGTGTTTCTTTACGCCTGTCAACTACCACCTGTCAAAAGTGAGGATGAGAATTTGGTTGGGTTTGGAGTCCGTGCTGGCAAGACCTGGAAGGATATTTGGGACAGTAGGGATGATGGGTATGAGGCTGTTATCCTCAAACAACAATGCGTACCAGGCAGCAAAATGTACCGACTACAGCAGTACCTGAGGCTGAAGCACAGCAATCTTCAGATGACACTGGAGGCTTCTGCTCCCTCAAGACCAGCACTTCCAGACACTTCTACTAATCCTCCAGGTTGGCTGACAGTTTCATATATGTGGTTCTGTGCATTGATTATGTCTTTTATTCATATCTATTTTGTTTTATAGAAATAGAGGAAGATGAGGAATTGGAGAGGATGATGCTTTGTTGGTCCCCTTCCAAAACCGAAGGCCCGATGAGTGAGAATCTCATATGCATGCACACACACAAACAGTCACTCTTCAGGATTCAGTATAAATTAAGGAATCAATATTATTTGTGGTTCATTTGTGGTTTTTTCACTTTGCTTTCAGGTTTGCAAGTTGTTGGAGTCCATGATGCTAAAGGTTCTTTCCCTTCAATTATGGAGGATAATTCTGGATGTCATGATCAGAATTTTTCATCCAAGTTCTTTATTATTCATCTTGTTTTGGCCACGTTCAGGCCCGTTTTGATGCCTGTGTTCTGTTTGTTCCATTGTTCAAGACTATGCAGCCAGAGATGACCTGGAGGGAGTTTCAAAAATCTCCTTTTTATGAGGCTGAAAAGCAGCGTTGGTCAGCGGAGAGAAAAAAGTAACACACTACCTGCTACTTCAAGAGCAGCGTTATTTGTAAAAATTGTAAATGTTTTCCATATACACTCTGTCCACTTTATTAAGAACAGCTATTTTGTGTCTGGGCTCATTTTTCACTGACAAATAATGCATGGCAACAGGTGGGTTACAATCAGATTGTAAAAATTGCCGCTGTTAGGTAGGTTTTCTTAAAGAAGTGGCAAGCATAGTTTTTTTTTAAAACAAAAAAAGTAAAGATTGTTTTATATTCTTTATAGTTCAGTATTGTTTGAATATACACTTGCAGCATTTTAACATATGGTTAATATGTTCCTTGTTTGTTCCTGATTCTCTAAGGTCATAAATTATCCCTGAGCATCTCTCAAAGTGTGGGGCAGTTACCCCAATGGCTAAATTCCCCATCGTGACCCTTTCAGATCTGTCCTATTAATCATTCCCTATCCACTGGCTAAATCTCTCTTGTCTCATCACCACCTCAACCAGTGTGGTGAGTCTAAGAAAGTGTTACGGCGTCAGTCAGGAGTTTTGGGCACACCTACCTATAGAATTGTTTCTTTGTACTATTCTTTACATTTTGTAATATTTATAAAGACATCATAACTATAAAGTAATACACATGGAATTATGCACTACTCAGAAAAGTTATTTAAAAAAAATAATTTGTTGGGGGGGACAATTCTGTTGGAACTCAGAAGGTTGCCGGTTCAAATCCCAGGGCTGGCCGAGTGATCCCACCATTGGGCCCTTGAGCAAGGCCCTTAACCCCAGCTGCTCCAGGGACTGACTGATCCTGCTTTCTACTTTATACTAGTTTAATGAGGTGGCCTCCTGGAATGCTTTTCCAGCTCTCCTGAAGGAGCCGTCTCATATATGCTGAGCACTCAGCCGATTTTCTTTAACTCTCTGGTCAGACTCCTTGAAAAACATTTCTACTGGGTTTAGCTCAAGTATCCAGGTAATATGACCCAGTCCCTTTGTAGGCAGAGTGGTGTGTCCAAATTACTGACTGGTACTGTATGTCTAACTATCTGACAGTTGTTAAAATGCTGCAGCATCACTGTTAGTATTGTCATAACAATGCTATTTTTAATTATGCTTTTTGTTTTGATTCAGGATTCAATGAGTCATTTGTTAACATGCTACAAAATGCATGCATTAACACTGCTGTTTAAGAAAATTAATCATTTCATCTATTTAATATTTGACATACACTACCGTTCAATTATATACCCTGTGACAAGACTTGATTGGGGTCAGTTTTATCCTACAAAAGGATAATGACCCAAACCAAACCTCCAAAATGTGTTAGCAATATTTAAAGAATAAGCAGTCAGACATACCAGGAGATTGATGCAGAGGACTGCCAGTTGCTGATAATAGGCCTCTATATGTAGATGTGGATAAAATTTTGTGAATTGCATGAAAATGTGTTTTTCTTTGGAAAACAAAGAAATTTGCATGTGATCCCAAACTTTTGAGCGGTAATGTATATCTTGGGGGTGGCATGGTGGTGCAGTGGTTAGCACTGTTGCCTCACACCTCTGGGACCCAGGTTTGAGTCGCCGCCTGTGTCACATGTGTGTGGAGTTTGCATGTTCTCCCCATGTCGTCGTGGGGGGTACTCCGGTTTCCCCCCACAGTCCAAAAACATGCTGAGGCTAATTGGAGTTGCTAAATTGCCCATAGGTGTGCATGTGAGAGTGAATGGTGTGTGAGTGTGCCCTGCGATGGGCTGGCCCCCCATCCTGGGTTGTTCCCTGCCTCGTGCCCATTGCTTCCGGGATAGGCTCCGGACCCCCGTGACCCAGTAGAATAAGCGGTTTGGAAAATGGATGGATGGATGGATGTATATCTTATCATACCCCTGAGTATGAGAACCTGAGTACTTGTCTCTTTCTGTGTAAATAGACTCAATAAACAATACATTTTATTCATAACTGTCTATGTCTGTTTAATTACCACAGCGACATAAATAAATAAATAAATAAAATTGTAACCATAGTTTTAAGCTGTTTATTAAATACATCAATATCAAGAAAACGAAGAATAATGGATGAATGTGATTACAAGAAATGGAGAAATTTGTTCATGCTTTTTTGAAAACATGCCTCAAAATGATTAGCATTTCAATCTAACTTGAAATGTATCAGAAAAAAAATCATTAACGGAGATTTTGCAGCGCCGGGGAGGGTCTCTTCGCTTCGCAAAAAAAATCCTTCAATTTCATTGGCTGCCACTGTGTTATGGCTATACGCGACCGGCCCCGCTGGGTCTCCCGTGTGAAAGGCGGCGATCTTACCACTACACTATCCAGCAACTATATAATATAAGGGAGATTTACGGGAAAATACTAATACGGGAGGACGGCGGGAAAGAGAAGTAAAATACGGTAGTTTCCCGGCCAAAACGGGAGACTTGACAGCCTGAGATGGCTGTCTCTGGCCACGCCCCCTACAGTCGGTCCGGCCCCTGGCTTTTCCAGCGTGTTCGCGAAAACGACTTCATTATTTATCTGATTGATTTATCGACAGACCATCATACTTTTTAGACGTTATAATAACAACACTCTATTGATCCCCCTCTTACTGTCCATGATACACAATGACGAGACACATGTTCACTAATGACGAGAACTATTCTATTTTTCATGCCGGGTCCTTCAAATCTTACATTTACAAATCTTGTTCTTGTTCTCTGCTTTCTCGTTCCCGTAGATATATATTATTATACGGAGATTTACGGAGTCTTCAAAGACGGTCCGGCTCCAGCTCAAGGATCACTGTTGCTGTGGTGTAGATCAGCTGATCTGTTTCCAGCTTAGCTTATTTCTTATTTCTCAGGTCAGCTGCTCTTGTATTCAGCCTACTAATATATATGGGGCTTGGTACCCAATCTCGGAATGTGGGGATGATGATATATATATTATATAAAATATAATATAAATATAAATATAAATATATAAAATATATAAAATATATTTTTGGCCACAACCGGGATTCGAACCCCGGTCTCCCGTGTGAAAGGCGGCGATCTTGTTCCGCACTTGTAACATGCACCCATGATTTGGAACAGCAGCATACCTGTCAAGGTTTGGATTTGAAAATAAAGGAAATTTTCCGGCACCCGCCGTGAGCCATCCCACCACCGCAACCAGGCTCCAGTATCCCTTACATTTTAAGACAGGAAATATAAAATAATATAAATTATATAAAATATAATATAAATATAAATATATAAAATATATTTTTGGCCACAACCGGGATTCGAACCCCGGTCTCCCGTGTGAAAGGCGGCGATCTTACCACTACACTATCCAGCAACTATATAATATAAGGGAGATTTACGGGAAAATACTAATACGGGAGGACGGCGGGAAAGAGAAGTAAAATACGGTAGTTTCCCGGCCAAAACGGGAGACTTGACAGCCTGAGATGGCTGTCTCTGGCCACGCCCCCTACAGTCGGTCCGGCCCCTGGCTTTTCCAGCGTGTTCGCGAAAACGACTTCATTTATTTTCTTATTGATTTATCGACAGACCATCATACTTTTTAGACGTTATAATAACAACACTCTATTGATCCCCAAAGAGAGAAATTCTCTCCTTGCCTGCCCCCTCTTACTGTCCATGATACACAAGCACATATGTAGAAAAACGTCAGCTTGGAAGCCAAGGCTGGACTTAACCTACTCTATTCTGGTATTCTGTTCTCCCAAGTAAGGCGTGGGTTCGAATCCAACTTCCGACAAAAGTTCTTCAATCGCTACAGCACAATTTGAGCCACTTACGGCTTTAATTGCTTTGTTTTATTTTTGCGTTTCAGGCAAAACTACATAACACTTAAAGACACTACGGGCATGTAAATGGAGAACGAAATTATAGTTATACCGAATCTCCTACACACAATACCAAGGTTACCAACTTTGGTCAGCTGGCCGGAGTGAGACGTTCAATTCCCGTAAGATTTCTTTGCGCCAGCCTGAGAGTCTGAAAACACGTCACACCAGATGCATGAGAGATGGAAACCTGGGATATTCAGTCGAATCAGATCAAATATGATGCTAAGTTAGTACTAAGTTAAAATATGTTCCGCACTTGTAACATGCACCCATGATTTGGAACAGCAGCATACCTGTCAAGGTTTGGATTTGAAAATAAAGGAAATTTTCCGGCACCCGCCGTGAGCCATCCCACCACCGCAACCAGGCTCCAGTATCAACAACAACAAACAAACAAATTTATTTTTATATAGCGCATTATCACAACATTACATTGTCTCAAAGCGCTTTACAGTATCCTCACCCAAAGCCCCCAGTGAGTAAGCCATAGGCGACAGTGGCAAGGAAAAACTCCCTAGAAGGAAGAAACCTTGAGAGGGACCAGACTCAAAGGGGAAGCCCATCCTCCAGGGGCCGGCAGGGATAGTCAAATAGAGAGAGGAGAGCAAGGAAGATAAGCCAATGCCGAAGCCGAGTCTTCTTCCAATTGCCAGGCAACCAGAGGTAAGGCAGCGGGTCATACATGGAAGATCAGAACGGCGAGCTGGATGCAGGGACGTCACTGGTGGTGGTCGGGTGTGCTGGATATCTTGATAGATTGAGGTCTCCAGGCATCACCCCCAGGAGGAGTAGGGGAAATAAAATGTACAATTAGGCATAGTAGAGGAGGCTATTGGCAGTGCTAAAAGCTAGGTGAGTACAATATGAAGTGCAATCTGCAAGCTCCGGCAGATATGGCTATGGCAGCATCAGTAGGAGGGAGAGGCAAGTGGGAATGCCGGCATGGGGAGTCCCTGAAATGTCAGCACTCCAGTTCCACAAGAGATTGCAAAGCTAGAGTGACAGCACTGACAATCCAGTTCATCCAAAGCCAATGGCACCGATCCCCACCCAGCTCTACACCTCACACTACAGGTCTGCCTGGGAGTGAAGAGTTAGCTAGGGCTAGAACTAGTGTCCCTATACGCTAAACTAAACAGGTGTGTTTTTAGTCTGGACTTGAGTTTTTAGTCTGGACAGAGCACGTTACTGACACACACATCTTCTTCGCAATGTTGCACACCTCTTTAAAATTTGCCTTTGTGATCTCCGATTGCCTCAATCGGACATCATTAGTGCCGACGTGGATAACTATCTGAGAGTATTTACGTTTACTTTTAGCCAGCACTTTTAAATTTGCCGAGATGTCGGTCGCTCTGGCACCCGGGAGACAATTTACAATGGTCGCTGGAGTCGCTACTCTCACGTTTCTTAGAATAGAATCACCAATTATTAGAGCACTTTCAACAGGCGTCTCAGTGGGAGTTTCACTGAGTGGGGAGAACCTGTTGGAAACGCGGATAGGCGAATGGTGCCGGTGTAAGTTTGGTTTGGATTTGCGACTATGCCGCCGGGTCGTCACCCACTCGCCTTGCTGCGAAGGCTCTGCTGCCGGAGCAGGGGGAGACTTACTGGCTATCGCGGACATATCCGGAGCCGCTAATACTGAGTCAATAAAACTCTCATTCTCCTGAATGTTATGTAACGTCCGGATACGTCCCTCTAACACTACAATCTTCTCCGTCAGTCTAGCGACTAACTGACACTTCTCACATGTATAAATACCGCTAATGACTGGAGAAGAATAGCTAAACATATTACACTCAGAACACGGAACAGTAGACATGGCGTTGTACTTACGTAAACTGAGGCTGTAAGGCTGGAAGCACCTTCTTAATTGAACGAAGATCGTGGGTCGGTACTTGCGTAGGTGATTAATCCGTCGGGGTCTGGGAAATTTTATTTATTTATTTTGGAGGATTATTAATCTTGCGAAGCTTTTTCCCAATGACTTAACTCGAATTATTATTTAGGTGATATCTATGGTTTCAAAGTTCGCGCGCTAGCAGTCAGTATCACTCTCGCAGGAAACAGGAAACAACGGAAATGACCATGTGTATCCCTTACATTTTAAGACAGGAAATATAAAATAATATAAATTATATAAAATATAATATAAATATAAATATATAAAATATATAAAATATAAAATAACCATTTGTCATTTATTTTCTATTAA
Source organism: Brienomyrus brachyistius (assembly GCF_023856365.1). Lineage (NCBI taxonomy): Eukaryota > Metazoa > Chordata > Actinopteri > Osteoglossiformes > Mormyridae > Brienomyrus > Brienomyrus brachyistius. Next base: position 11,470 of record NW_026043197.1, on the reverse strand, counting down.
TTTTTCATGTTCACTCATGCGGCTCTGTCATTCACTAATGACTTGGATTTTTCATGCCGACTGACATCGTTCCTTCCCCGTGGGAGACAAATCTTACAGAACGCGTGACCCATCCTGCTCCTCTTCAGGAAAGTAAATTCGTCATCTTCGTCATCACCCCTTAAAACAATTACTGAAGCGAGACGGCGCACGCGTTACGGCGACAGATTTAAATTGTGAGTGCACTATATCTCGTCGCAAATGGTGCTTAACCACGGCGGGTCTCAAGCACAGGAGACTCCCAATTTCTAAATGACACACACTTGGCTCACAGCGCAAAGTTGTGTTAAACTTGCTTTGTCTAAAGCAGGCACACACATACGAGTATGATCCTGATAGGTAACTAAGCTATCGGTCTTATGTCCAAGCGCAACATAATTTAGGTTAGAACCTCATAACAAGTATTCCCGTTCGCTAATAGAGAGATCTCTCCCAGGATATATAGAAATGGAGACACTCGTCCGAATTGAACCTGGAAACAAAGCGCTACATCTGAGAATCTCGTCAGACATAGGGTTAAAGTTTACTGCAGTTTAATACGAAAGAACTACAATGAAATCACCGAAAATAAAACAAAATAATATAACTACTAATAATAGAAATAAAAATAACTATAATAAGCCCATATGATCCCGCTTAAATGCCTTCAGATTGCCATGAGTGCGACTTTTGCAACCAGTTGACAGTAGCGCTTCTTCACTGCACGTTCGGTCATAAAAAGTTTAAATTGTGTGCTCAGAATAAGTTTAAACCTTGTGCCTTGTGATTATTAACCAATTTTTATGCTGAATGGTCGGCTCAAACTCAATTGCGAAACACCGTGAGTCTGTTAATGTGTGACTTAAATGGAACTCATTAATAACCAGTATCACGTAATAACCTGGGTTAGAATAGAAGGCTTGTCCAACGAGCTGCGTCACCAGGTAATGTAAACGATCGGTAGCGAAGCTCCCCTCACGGCCAATGAGAGAGAGTCTCGCGATATTTCAGGCGAATTTGAGGTTTCAGAGCGTAGATCGCACAGGCAGGGATTCTTGTGAGCACTCAATGAACGGAGGCTGAAGTTGTGTAAAAGACATGCATTTATTCCTATAACTAACATAAGACAGACATTACACCTAACAAACAATAAACACGAAATAACGGAGTGGACACAAACAATGTAATCATGAAAATGCAATGACCAGATTTAAAATGAGTAACCTTAAAAGGGAAAATACTGTTCTGCAAAGCAAGCAATTTGTGGAAATACTGTCCTAAAGTAATATAGCAGGTGAATAGGAGTTTAGGTTGTTATAAATGAAAGGAAGTTTGTTTACTTGGTTGCAGAGTGGGGGGGGGGGGGTCTTGGCAGTTGGTTGCGGAGGCTGATGAGCTGATGGGTGATGGCACTCAGGGAGGCGCGGTGTTTGCAGCGGTTGTTGGAGTGGAGCCCCTCTGATTCCCTCTCCTGGTGAAGCTTGGGCTTGGTTGCAGTTCTCTGTCCAGCTGGGTCTTCACTGATAGGCTTCAGGAGGGCTTCTTGTGGGCTTCTCTTCTCTTGGGCTGATGTTCTCTGCCTCTCTTCGTGCTGATGGTCTTTTGTTTTCTCCTCCCTTCTGTTTCTCCTCTCCTGGCTTTGTTCTGAGGTGCCAGGTTTTATAGTGTAAAGTTCGTGAATAGGAGTGACCAGGAATTCGACTCCTGGACCAATGGCTGACCATCCATTTGGCGGGCTTTCGGAAGGGGGTCTGTATCAGTCCTTTTGAGATTTATGACCAGAGTGATTTCCCTTGTATTGATGATTTTCGTTAGGCTGGTGTAACTTTTGATATATTCACTTTCGTGGTAACCACTGACCAGATTTGGAAACTGGAGTGATTTTCCATCGGTTTGATACCAAACATGCCATAGCAGCCTAGCGGTTCACACCTCATACCATCTGTAATGATTAATTAATGATTACTTATATTATGTCGTTATGTTATATTACTCACACCTTATTTTATGCCTCACAATCTATATAATTGTAAATATACTGTGTAGCTGCTGGCGCGTTCCAAACTAAATCTCATTGTACTTACAATGTCAATAAAAACATCCATCCATCCATCTAGGCAGGCCAGTGTCGCCTCCATCCTTCCTGAAGTCAGTGATTCCTTTGTCTTTGTGCTGTTTAGTGCCAAATTGTTTGCTGAACTCCAACCTATCAGTTTCTGGACCTCATCTCTGTAAGCTGACTCATAAGAACCAAAGAGATTTACAAATGAGAGGAGGCCATTCGGCCCATCAAGCTCCTTTGAGGAGAACTTAGCTAATAGCTCAAAAATCTTATCTAGCTCTGATTTAAAAGAACCCAGGGTTTTAGCTTGTGTTACAATAACAGGAAGACTATTCCATACTCTAACTACACGCTGTGTACAGAAATGCTTCATCAAATTCGTTTTAAAATGTTCTCCAGCTAATTTCCACTTATGGCCACGAGTTCTGGTATTTAAACTAACATTGAAATAGCCATTTGGCTGAACAGCATCCAGACCTGTTAGAATCTTAAACACCTGGATTATGTCCCCCCTTAGTCTCCTTTGCTCGAGGCTAAACAGATTCAGCTCAGCTAACCTCTCCTCATTAGACATTCCTCTAAGACCAGGAATCATTCTCGTTGCCCTACGTTGCACCTTTTCCAAGGCAGCAATGTCCTTCTTAAGGTATGGTAACCAATCCCGCACACAATATTCTAGGTGGGGTCTTACCAAGGAATTATATTATCGTAGCATCACTTGCCTTGTCTTAAACTCCACACACCTAGAGATGCAATGTGCCTTCTCGCGTGGTGTTCCTGCAGAGGGAGTCTGTGAGTGCTGGAGATTGGGGGAGGGGGCAGTGTGGCTATGTCTGCTCTGTGTTCCTCCAGACGAGCAAAGAAGCTGTTTAGCTCCTTTGCTAAAAGGGCGTTGCTGTTAACAGTGACGGTGTTGTTGCCTTTGAAGTTTGTAATGTGTTGTATTCCCTGCCACACCCACTGTGGGTTGTTGTATGTGAAGTAGACCTCTATTTTCTGTTTCTCTGCCTGCCTGGCAACCTTGATGCCCCTATTCAGGTTAGCTCTGGCTGCACTCTGTGTTCTTGACTGCGCTGTCTTGTCCTGTAGTATTGTATTGTTGCTCTTGTGTTTATCTTGCACTTTCTCCCTCTGTTTGTGCTCCTTTCACTCTGTATAGTTCTATCTTGCCCGCACTTGTGTCATCTTGTGTTGTTTCTGTTTTTCTTCTTTGTGTTGCACCGTGGTCCAGGAGGAACAATGTTTCCTTTCACTGTGTACTGTGTATATTGCTGAAATAACAATAAACCCACTTGACCACCTGCCTCAATTCATCCTGAAGAGTTTTCCAATGTTGTTCAAAGGTCTGTTTGTTTCGAGTGAAGGACACGCCCCTGGACGTGCTGGATAAGGGGACCACAGATCAGTGTCCTCAGTCCTGCTTCTCCCTTCAAAGCTGAGAGGAAGATGACCCGCCTGCTGCTTCTGGTTTTGGCTTATGGAGCTCTGCTTATCTCCACAGAGGCCCAGCAAGATTACCACAGTCTCCCTGCACTCACAAGACGGCCATTAAACTCGCAGTCGAAAATGCTCATCAAGGAACCCGTCAGCACATGAATTTCTATAACATCCAGGGCCGTCCGAAGGTAACTGCTGAGAAAGTGTTTACAAAAGTGTGAAACTTTCATCATCTGCAAGCTGAACTAATGAGTATCACATTGATTTTGATGTTTTAATTTCAATGCATATGATGCTTAATGTCTCTTCACAATGAAAGTGATGGTTGTATATCTCAGCCCTGGTCAATTTTACCTTCTCACAGTTTCTCTCTGAATCTGCTGCAGTCAAGTCTGTGACAGTTTGCCATTTTTTGGGTGATTATTGTTTGTTATATTGCCTTTAAAACAGTTGTAGGCAATTTTGTATTTTGTGTTTTTGTGTTTATGTGATTTAGATCAGCAGTGAATACATTGACATTGAGATTCTCTTGAGAGCAACAAAATGTCCAAAGTCAACTGCAACAGACCATCGGGCTGACTGTATTTTCATGGACAAGAGGGTAAGTAAAGAGTCACTGTGACTGTGAGCATTGGACATATCAGTTAGCAAATTAATTTAGGTTCATGTTAACTTTTTTGATGCCCTGCGGGGGAAAGTTAGCCAACAATAAAGTAACAAATACATAGGTGGCCTCAAAGAGCCAGTTCCTTCACCTTATTCTCAAATTTTAGTAGGTTTACAGGCTTAAAGGCTGGATTACCAGGCAGAAGCAAATGCTAATCATCTGAGGGGTGACCTGTAGATTATGCTTCGAGCTATGAACCCTAGCTGGCCTTATTTAAAGACCTGTGGGCTGTACTACAAAGCGGGTTTTACATACCCAGAGTTAACTCAATCGAGCCAGGTTAACTAAAACTCATTGTTGAAATCAGCCTTAAATGGCAGTGTGGTGTTTTGTGGTGAAAGGGCAGGACTTAACTCTTGTTTTAATTAGAAAGCCAGTAATTAAACCTGGTCAGAGCAGGGTAGATGTGCAGTGTGAATTACCCTTTAAATTTACCTCTTTAAATAGTGAACTACAGGACCACTTAGCTTGATCGGAGGACAGTATTTTAATACAGAGCAGTGTTCAGTTAAACGGGATTTGTTGTTCATACTTTTAGATGAACTTGCTTTGTATAATATAGCCTTATGGTGACCCTGCTTTGGAAGCTCTTTCCTCTAAAATTGTTCTGTGTCATTAAACCCTGCACTCCAGCAGCTCTGCCTTAAATCATTAGATATATCTTTACTACACCTTCTCTCACTGTATTTATTGCCCACCACTCTTTAAATACTGTTTTTGTGTGTCTGTGTGTTTTTGCAGCCATTCATTAACTGTAGAGTTTGCAGCAGACGGTCTGGTAATGATCTTACACATCCATCAAATGACTGTGTACCAAACAAGAAAGTGGATGAAGTAAGTGTAGAGAGTCTTAGCATTATGGAAATGTAACAGGTGTGTGAATTGTGTCTAAACATGTGGTTAAACTTTGATTGTGTTTGTACATGCAAAAATTTGATCAGAGTACTGTTTATTAATGACAATGTTACTTTTAATCTGAACAACAGTGGCAGCACCAAGGAAAAGCTTGGGGGGGGGGGCTCTAGCTCCTCCTCCAATGACCATAGTACCCCCACAGCACCCCCAAAATATTGGTTTCATTTTTTCTTTAACTATCTGTAAAATCTGTATATTGTGTAAGACATTTTTGCGGTTTTTACAGCATACTTGTAGTGTATTTTTTCTTCAAAGTACACATAGAGGCTCTGTGAGCTAGACGTTAGAATTTCATATTTTATCCTATTTTATCCATGCTGTAGCTTATCGTGCTGTGTGCTTCTATACACCATCTACATAAGCTGAAAAGCTAAAGCACCCGGTCTAAATAATCTCACTCCCCTATAGCACCTGTAGCATTAAGTCACTGGCGCTGCCACTGCTGAATAAACGACTCCAATCTGACTAAACCGCTTAACTTTTCCTCCCCATGTTACATTTCAGGACAAACGACGTAATATGTGTCCTTCTGATAAACCTCTTCTCAGACCTAAAACTGCCTTGGCTTCCAAGGACACTAAAGAAGCTGAAGGAGACCGTCTGGCTGTTTCTGATGGCTGATGGTCCTGCAATGTGGACCAGAGGAGGAAACTGGGAGGGAAAATGCTTTGCTTTATATCATGCCCACCCAAAGCCCCCAGTGAGTAAGCCATAGGCGCCGATAGCATGGAAAAACTCCCAAGAAGGAAGAAACCTTGGGAGGGACCAAACTCAAAGGGGGAGCCCATCCTCCTGGGGCCGGCAAAGTGTAGGTGCAGGATCACAAAAAAACTTGACGAGAGAAACGAGAGAATTCGACTGTCCCTCACAAAAACTGTAAAGTTTTAGTGGCTAAATTGCTTTTTCTATGCCTTTTCAAACAGGAGGAGATTTGTTTGGCTATACGTAGAAATTTTCTATACAATTTAGACAGCACAGAATCATTAACCTACTTTAATGCATTTATTAATACAACCACATATTTCACACATTTTGACATCAGTCATGCAGTGAAGATACAGTCTCTTTATTTCTTGACGCCAACCCTCCCCATTAATCCGGGCTTGGGACCGACACCTAGTTGAGCTGGCTTTCTCCCTTAAGTGGCTGGGTTAGGCTAAACTATGTACATATTTATGAAGACTACTATAAATTTATAAAGACCTCCCTAAATATGTAGTCTAACAAAACGCAGTTTAAAGAAGGTAGCCTACCTGGTAAACAAAGAAATTAAAAGGCCCACAGCATATAATCGGGCTATATCCAAGCAGTTTTTAAGAACGTAACCTACATGGCGAAATTGAATTACTTTCTGGACCAACAAACGCAACCAGACATGAACATTATGCACCTTCCTAGTCTTGATGTATGTCGTCATACAGATGAGGACGTTAAGGCAGCCTTTAGGTCCGACCCATCATGCACTGCAGTTTTTTGCAAATTCCTCAGATGGAAAACCATTAAATACCTCTTCTATTACCTTATATTACCTTATATTCATGTAATAAATATACAAATATCAATTAGTTGGAAATCAGCCAGACAGACGTAATTACTACAAATGGTTTCCACTGTATTTGTGACTCTGAGTGCCGCAGGCTTGGATGCAGTGCCGCACCATTTTGTAAGTAAATTAATAAATATTAATGAGACATCACCTACCACCCTGCAAAAAAGAAATTTGCCGCTCGTCCCCCTGCACATGAACCAACATGGCTGTGTCAACCAGCGGAGCTCCGGAGCCTCTGGAGAAACACGCGGCAAAAAAGGCTCGCATACGGTCTTCCAGAGTTTGGGAATACTTCAGTCATGACACCTTTTCTGCGCCTCTACTGTAGCTGGCGTTAATGACGCTGTTTCAGCCATTTTATATTTTCTGTTTACTTATTCTGTCATGTAAGACTGAGACAAATTATCGTTTACGACTATTCTTACACACTGTAGCCTGACTTGCTGACTTAAGTAAGCTTAACTATAAGCTACCTTTGCTAGTGTTTGTGAATAACATGTTTCTCTAGTTATGAAATTATTCCATGTTTTAGCATCTGTTTCAACATTAAAGTCAAATTGGTATATTGAAATATGTAAAAACTATTGAACTATTAGCTTAAGTCTAACATAGAAAATCCTACTGAATCTCTTAAGATTTTCCTTTTTTGTTAATGCACTAATGTTTAAGAAGTGTCTTAAATTGAATTTCAGATTTGTGTGTGGGTGGGAGTGGGTGAATTGTATTAAATTCATACATTCATTCTTTTGGCTCAGACATTACTGACCTAAAACAAATTGAGGCATTGGGTAAGTGCTTAAATTAGCTACTAAATGGCAAAAAATATTCTAAATATCACATTTTCCATTCTTCGGTATAATTTTAATGAATCACCTATGCTGCCAAACATTAACGCATAGATTGTCACAACACTCTATGTTTTAGTTCTTCTTTATGTGTATAGGACGGTGTGATGGTTCTGGTGGTGGGTGTGGCCGACGCTGCTCGCGATGTTTGGCTATGCTGCAGTCCCAGGGACCAAGTTGGAACACATTTCCACCTTCAAGCTTAGGTGGAAAAACGGCACCGAGACCCAGCAGCAGGACAACTTCTTGTCCAGACAACCAGCCCTGCTTCATCATTGAAGTAAGCCCTGTGAACAGGAGCGAGATGTACTTCTGCAGTGGATGTTATAGCGGAAAGAACATCCCCATCCTCACGTCTGCCGGAGTGCCCCCTCAAGTGGGTGTGTGACTTAACTCGATGGATGAATTGGACAGAATGTACTGTTACTAGAGGTCGACCGATATGGGTTTTTCAAGTCAAGGGTCAGGCGATGGCCGATATATGCTGCTGATTTTTTTTGGCCGATAATTGGACGTTTTCCCCTCTATTTGCATGGTAAAATATCACACTAATAATAACAAACGATACACAAAATTTCTCAATTTAGCATTTATTGAATACTCAACTTGGAAACAATAACACATTTATAAACAATAAAAATAGCAGCATCAGAATCTCTGTTAGTGCACAATATAGCAGCAAACTCCTCATGTTTGACGGAAGGAAATTTGTAAACAATACAAAAAGGAATAAGCATGTTATCTTTAGTTGTAATCCCACTTCCAGTCCCTGAGTCTTACTCACCACACTCATACTTCACAGCAAACAGACAGCAGTTAATTAACCAGAAGAGAAAAATGCAAAAACACAACAGAACTTGTAAATAATAACAAACTAATAGACAATAAAAATAGCAGCATCAGAATCTCTATTAGTGCCAAATATAGCAGCAAACTCCTCATGTCTGACGGAAGGAAAATTTGTAAATACACAAAGGAATGAGCACATCTTCAGTTTTAATCCCATTTCCAGTCCCTGAGTCTTCCTCATCCCACAAGCAGGCAAGGCATGTCACCCCGGTTGTGTGACACTTATTTTATATAATAAAATAAGTGCCCCCTGCGGCCCCAGAGCCCGAGCAGCCGTCTCCGCTGCCTGCAGCTACCGCGCCCACGTCCGAGGCGCTTTCCCTGCCTGCAGCTCCCGGGCAGGCGCCCCCCTCTGCAGCCTGCAGCTCCAGTCCCTGGCCCCACTCCAGTCCCTTCTCCCCCTGTGACTCTGGTACCCTCACCCCGACGAGCCCGACCCCGGCCGCAGGTCCTTATGTCTGTGTCCCATAAGGGGAGAGGACACAGACGCACGGCTGGGGTCCCACCCGCCCAGCCCCCTGGCTCGCCCTCCCTCGCCGGCGCTAGGGCTTGGTCGGCACCTGCGGGTCCTGGCCCTCCGGGTCGGCTGTCGTCTGCGGGTCCCCCTCCGCGGCCTCGTCGCCCTGCCTCGGTCCCTCCTCCGGCGTCTTATCGGTTGCCTGCGGGCCCCCCGACGGCGGCTCCTCATTCGCCTGCTGGTCCTCCCGCTCTGGCGTGTCGGAGGACGTCGCCGTCTGCTGCGGCTCCCCCTCTCTCCTTGCCCTCGCCAGGGTCCCTTCCAGCTCCTTTGTCCCCTTCCCTGGTCTCCCCTCCGACTCCCTCCTTCGTCCCTGCGTCTGTCCCTCACCCCGTCTCCTCGGCCCCTCCGGCTCCGGCCTCCCGGCCGCCTGCAGCCCTCCGGCTGCCTCCCGTCGCCCGCTGGGTCTCCCTCGGGCTCCTCTTGGTTCCCCCTCCTTCTCTCCCTGGCCTCCCGTCTTTGTCCCTCCTGCCTCTGCTCCCCCTCGCTTTGTTCCTCCTGTCTCTGTCCCTCCTCTCTTTGTCCCTCGTCCCTCTGGCTTCTGCTCCTCTTTCCCCGATGTTCCCTTCGTTCACTCCCGGTCCTTTTGTCCTGCCTGTTCCCTCCGTGTCCCCCTTTCTGATCTGTTTCTCTGCCTTTCCTGTCTTATGTCAAGTCTTGTCCTGGCTCCTTCCCCTGTGCCAGTTCTGTCTGTCCGTTCTGTTCCCTGTCCCTCATTAATGAGGTTTTATATAGATATACATATATGCCCGGCTTGTCCGCTCCTCGTGTGTGCCACGCCCCCTGATTACCCACGTGTGCTTCCCTGATCGTCTCCTGCTTTGCCCGATTACTTTGATTAGTCATGACCTATTTTAAGTCCTGGTCTTACCTGTTTGCCCTGTCCGTCATTGTAGTTTGTCAATGCCTGCGTTCCGTCCTGCTCTACCCGCTCCGTTTCCCCGATTAAAGACCCGTTTTCACAAACACAAAAAAAACTATATGTATACATATACATACACTGAACAAAAATATAAACGCAACACTTTTGTTTTTGCTCCCATTTTTCATGAGATGGACTTAAAGATCTACAATTCATTCCAGATACACAATATTACCATTTCTCTCAAACATTTCTCACAAATCAGTCTAAATGTGTGATAGTGAGCACTTCTGCTTTGCTGAGATAATCCATCCCACCTCACAGGTGTGCCACATCAAGATGCTGATCTGACATCATGGGTAGTGCACAGGTGTACCTTATACTGCCCACAATAAAAGGCCACCCTGGAATGTGCAGTTTTGTCTCACAGCAAAATGCCACAGATGCCACAAGCATTGAGGGAGCGTGCAATTGGCATGCTGACAGCAGGAATGTCAACCAGATCTGTTGCTCGTGCATTGAATGTTCATTTCTCAACCATAAGCCGTCTCCAAAGGCGTTTCAGAGAATATGGCAGTACATCCAACCGGCCTCACAACCGCAGACCACGTGTAAGCACACCAGCCCAGGACCTCCACATCCAGCAGGTTCACCTCCAAGATCGTCTGAGACCAGCCACTCAGACAGATGATGCACGGCCCCATGTTGCAAGGATCTGTACACAGTTCTTGGAAGCTGAAAATGTCCCAGTTCTTGCATGGCCAGCATACTCACCGGACATGTCACCCGTTGAGCATGTTTGGGATGTGCTTGACCGGCGTATACGACAGCGTGTACCAGTTCCCACTAATATCCAACAACTTCGCACAGCCATTGAAGAGGAGTGGACCAACATTCCACAGGCCACAATTGACAATCTGATAAACTCTATGCGAAGAAGATGTGTTGCATTGTATGAGGCAAATGGTGGTCACACCAGATACTGACCGGTTCTGAGTCCCCAGACCCCCAATAAAGCAAAAAACTGCACATTCCAGGGTGGCCATTTATTGTGGGCAGTATAAGGTACACCTGTGCACTACCCATGATGTCAGATCAGCATCTTGATGTGGCACACCTGTGAGGTGGGATGGATTATCTCAGCAAAGCAGAAGTGCTCACTATCACACATTTAGACTGATTTGTGAGAAATGTTTGAGAGAAATGGTAATATTGTGTATCTGGAATGAATTGTAGGTCTTTAAGTCCATCTCATGAAAAATGGGAGCAGAAACAAGAGTGTTGCGTTTATATTTTTGTTCAGTATATATATTTATGGGTGTATCGAGACTAGATGGTCAGTATGGATAACTAAGGTGCACTAAAACTGGGTGAGCAGGCAAGGCATGTCACCCAGGTTGTGTGACAATTATTTTATATAAATGTATATATGTATATATATATTCCATCCACCATCCCTCCTTTACAGAAAACTGCGTTATTTTTATTGTCCATTACGAAAAAAATAAAAAAACTATATATATATATATATATATATACATATATATTTATGGGTGTATCGAGACTAGATGGTCATTATGGATAACTAAGGTGCACTAAAACTGGGTGAGCAGGCAAGGCATGTCACCCAGGTTGTGTGACAATTATTTTATATAAATGTATATATATATATATATATTCCATCCACCATCCCTCCTTTACGGAGAACTGCGTTATTTTTCTTTTCTATTGCTAATAAAAAAACTATAT
>NW_026043196.1:0-50701 GCF_023856365.1 Brienomyrus brachyistius | reverse complement strand
GAAGCACTCAGCAGACAAACAAACCCAAACAGCTTACAGCTGTATGTCACTTTTGGACAGAGGTGGACAAAGTACACAACTTCACTACTTGAGTTAAGTATAGATACTCCTCGTCAAATAATACTCAAAGTTTTTCAGTTAATTTTTTACTTCAGTTAAAGTACTGGAGTATTTGCATCTAAAAATACTTAAGTATTCAAAAGTACATTATGTTTTAAATGCAAGACATTTTTCAGAACCTAATGACTCCTGAACACCCCACTGAATACACTGACTGGCTTGTACATCTTGTAGAATAAAAAGCTTGTGGAATATGATACAATGACTATAGAAACACAACTGACATAACAAAAGTACAGCCATTGTCATTTTCATCTTATTTAACACCCCCCACCCCACTCACACAAAAGAGCATGGTAGTGTTCTTACAGAGCCGTAGCAGTGTGTGTGTGTGCATGTGTGCATGTGTGTTTGTGTGTGTGTGTGTCTATGTGTGTGTGTGTTTGTGTGTCTGTGTATGTTTGTGTGTGTGTCTATGTGTGTGTATGTTTGTGAGCCAAGTAACAAGACAGGGAGCAAGAAACAAAACTCCTCTTTCTTAATTATCCACATCGTTATTAACGACACAGGTATATATACAGGTACATATACAGGTACATGTATATACTCAAAAATACATCCAGAACACACAATTAAATGAAAAACGTAATTTAAGAACACTTGAAATTTTCATTCAGTTTCTTTCATCTGTTTAATATAATCGATCAGTCCCTGTGCGTTTGCCCCAAACCATTCAGCATGGTACACAAGGGAGACAAGTAAGCATGTGTGACATCAAAGAACTGATTGCAGCAACTCAGCCTTTCCACAACATTAAAGCCGCTTATTCCCCCCCATGCCATGAAGAAATAATCTCTGTGGCTCCCCCTCTCCCCCTCCCTCAGCCCCCAGTCTGGCTTGAACATTTGCACTTCCAGTAAAAATGCGCCCCAAACACACTGACACCAAACTCAGCACCGGTGCTCCGTAAAATCCCGTGATTCAGTCTCAGAAGCACTGGCTCCCCTGCCCTCCTCTGAACATTATTAAAGCTACACCCTGAACACTCTGTGTGACTGACATGAATGAGAAGCATCTTTATTCATAATCTCTGTAGCGGAGGTCAGAATACAGAGTGTCATTATTCCCGTCTTTCTTCTGTCTCCTGGGTTTTGGCTTCTTAAGGTTCAGGGCAGCGTAATTCAGTGTGTCCTCGTCATGGCACTGTGGAGACAAAGATGGCAGAATTGGATGGATCAAATCGGTTTGCTATTACCTATTTTCACAAATAGCACTTAAAATGCTGATCCCAGGATGGAAATCAGTCTGAGGTTCATTTGTTTTACTGACGATTTGTAATTTGAAATATTTATTACATACTTGCTTGCGTGACCATTCCACTTTTGATATATCACTGTTCTTTTCATCTGTTTAAAATATATAACACATCAATATATTATTTAATTTCGCACGGTATCATACCGTGGTCAGATAACATTCCGAATTTTCAAGCAATCAACATCCTTTTTGTCTCAAAAATGAAAGTAAAAATGACTTCTGTCAATTTAAGTGTGCATGTTTGGATACGTGTCATTTGTTCTCATATATCATATATAATAAAATTGCTATAAAGGAGATCTTGGTAATAAAAGTTATTGATATGCAACTTATTGCAACATGTATATTTCAATAGATTTTGCAAAATATGAAAGATATAATACAAAAATGTAAATCTTACAGTACAAAAAGGTTTATATAAATAAGGTGAGATTTAATAATGGATTTTAAAACTGTATTACCTGCAAGAGTGGTTTTAATATGAAAATGTTATCTATCATAAAACAATTTTATATTTCTATAATTTGTTAAAATCTACATTTTGTCCTTCTGAGTGCATAAAGCCGGGCAGCGTACCTGCACAGTGTGTACAGGTCAGTTTACATCTTATACAAATGAGAGCAACGTTCAGAATAATGCTGCAAGATAAAACTATCAGCAAGCCAGAGTGAAGAGGATCCAGCAGCTTCTGAAAGCCTGTAACAAAGAGATAGATTTCAGCATAATGATATAGAGACACATTTCCCATTTGCTTACATTACATTAGTTAAAGATCAAATCGATAACACATTACAGCAGTTGTTTTGTAAATAGTCCATTTTTAACATGAACTTCTAGTATTTTGCATTTTAACAATTTATATTAATATTTGAAATAATTATTAAATTAGGCTCCGGACCCCCCGCGACCCAATAGGATAAGCGGTTTGGAAAATGGATGGATGGATGGATATTAATATTTGAAATAATTATTAAATTAGGCTCCGGACCCCCCGCGACCCAATAGGATAAGCGGTTTGGAAAATGGATGGATGGATGGATAATTATTAAATTAACATCTGTGTAATTTAATTTAAGCACTTAAATTAGAAAATTCATTACATTAAAAAAAGAAATAAATGTCTTAATAGCAGAATAAGCTAAATAAAACTTTGAAGCAGATATACTCTCCACACTGGGTGCTACCATCTATATCCAGCTGTGTGCCGTTCCCAAACAGCATCTCCCCACACTGGGTGTTACCATCTATATCCAGCTATGTGCCGTTCCCAAACAGCATCTCCCCACACATGGCCACAGCGCAGTAGTAAGTCCCAGCATCGGAGAGGCTGAGGTTCCCCTTGGGGAGGCTGTAGACGCAGCTCCGTGTAGGAGATCCAGCCTCAGGGCTCTTCTCACACTCATCACTGCTGTTTCCATGGCTGTAAATGACTCCAGGAAGGGATTCTCCTGATCCATGTCTGAACCAGTAAACACTGTGTTCTCCTGCACAGCTCCCAGTCTCTATCGTACACTGCAGGCTCACAGAGTCTCCTGGCTGCAATGTGTCAGACACAGGCTGCTGTACCACAGTCCTGCTGTTGGAGTCTTTACCTGAAAAGCAAAATAGTCATGATGACAGCCCTTTGAGAATAACAATGGAAAATACAGATCCTCAAAAATTGTTCTTACAGATTTTTGGGAACTGAATCGATGTTCTTCTAGCCATCCAAGAAATCAGTAACTTCTTGGAGAACAGCTGACATTCTTCTCTCTTTTTATTGTATTACTGCTTATTAGTATATATCAGGTAACACTATACATTAACTGCACCTACATAATACCTAAATAAAAATTATATGATAATAACAAACATTATAATCATATAATGTCTTGTATTAATGTATGAAGGTAGATGAATATAATTAATTTCAATTCAAAGAAATGAAGTGTGTAAAGTGTACTTTATATTTTCATGATTTTCGTGACTTTACATTTGGTTTATGTTGCCCCTTTTCCACAGGAAGGTATTTATTGTTTTTGCATATTTAGCTCTTGATGTGTTTTGGTATTTTTGAGCATTTTGCTGTAGTACCTGCATAATTTAATTCAAGAGCCGAAGAGCTGTTTGCCCATTACTAGTTTGTCTATCTTTTAACATTAAAGAAAAAGTATACATAGTAAAAGGAATTACTTGGTTTCGTAGTTCCTCCTATTTATTTTCTTATGCACACAAAAGTAAGTTTTTCCGTTCAACCATAGCACTACAGCGAAAAGCAAAACGTCATGGCAAATACAATTATGCTTTATTCCAATACACATTGCTAATTTTTCATTATTATTACATTTATTCAGCATAATATCTTCAAAGGTTTCATGATTTAATTTGCAATCTTCTGGCCTGAAATCTTTTCCTGCTACACTGAAGACTCTCTCAGCGTGTGCAGAGAAAGCTGCAGCCAAAGGGTTGGCATCCTCTGATAAACATGGTTGGTTCAGGTATCGGTGACATTATGTGAACCTTTCATGGCAGGAATAGGGACTAGTTTGACTTTTGATGCAGGAAAAGTGTTTGGGACGTTTCTTAGGTTAGAAACTGCCGTCACTGCAGCCAACACTGACTTTTAAGGAGAGACACTCAGCTCTTCCTATGAGCAGATCCACCATGGTGCACAAAATGACAGTATAATTATTATTTTAGGTGACACTTCAAATGTTGCATTATTTCATTCTTTACAAAACGACATTTTTATAACAATGATGTATAACAATGTTAATGTGTTTATGTATAATTCATATTTAAATTAAAGTTCATATTTTAGTTAAAAGCTACACCTACAGTACGTATATGAACTTGAATTTGAATCCAAACCCTTTTTCGTTCTTCTTCTTTAAATTCAAATATAAATTTCAATGCCACAACCTGTTTTCAACCACAATTCAAATGTAATTCAGATTAACAAAATGAACTGAAATTCAAGTTCATATATGTATTCAAAATCCTGAATTTTAGGATACGTATTTGAGAATTTCATTCTCAAATCAGTTCTGAATGGTGCACATCCCTAGTTCATATGTTAAATCATGCATTTTTTTTTTCAGAGTGAATACACACTGACTGCTCAGATAAATAACGTCAAAAATAATTTTCTTTTGTTGCTTAAGATTTTTGCACAGTCCTATACTGTATATAACAACTCAAACATTTTTTTATGTTATTTGTTTTAAAGAGGCTGCAATGTGTAACATTAACATCTGTATAAAGAGAAGGTTAGGCTTTTGGCTGACAGCAAGCAAAATGCAACAAATTGTATAATAATAATAATAATAATAATAATAATGAATGATTTTTGTTTGATGTTTAGAAAAACATTTATGGAACAAAGCAGACAATAAGGTATCTTTGCTAATTTTATATTGACAAACAACTAAACTGTCAAAATTATTTTGCAGGGAATAATCTTACTGACATTATAATAAAGCAAATATGAAAATAGTTGGAATCTCATTTACCTGTGATTATGACAAAGGTTCCATTCCCGAAGGTGACCTCATGAAGAAACACAGCAGCACAATAATACACTGCAGAATCTGACGGCTCCACGTTAGAAATAGTGAGGTTAAAACTCCCCTCTGCATTCAGTAAGGAGTAACGTTTTATGCTTTTATATTCCTTGTAAAATTCACCAGGTACGTAGAGAAGTGCTTTCGCCATGGGCTGGGGCTTCCGACCAACAGCTTGCTTAAACAAAGTAACAAAAGTTGTTTCTCCTTGACAGAAGCATGTCAGGGTCACACTGTCTCCAAGCTGAACCCTCATCAGGTGACTGGGCTGAACAACATCTGTAGTCAGTGCAGTGTCTGCAAAAACAGAAAAACAAAAAAAATCATAATCAAATAAGACATATAATAGTAATCTAAATAACTATTAACTATGATGCAGATTAAATGGCCAAATTCCACTGATCACATCATACAGATAAATGAAAATATTAAAATCCCAAAATAATTTATATTATAGGGCCTTACTAATGAAAATGAGAAGACCAAAGAGTCTGAACATTTTTGTGCTTCCACTGTTTAGAATAAACTGCTCTGCTGCTAAGTGAGAGATCATGGTCGTGGTCGGGATGAAAGGGCAGGAAACAGAGAGGAAACAGAGAGACACACATCAGGCTGATCTGATTGGCTGTTCACATGGGAACTTAAGTAACAGTGAAAAAGCATTTTAATGTGCACTTACATGACGTTTATTAATTTACTCCTTAACATCCAGTTAAAATGAGAACAATTAGATAAACAGGAGCAGATACTGAGCATATAAAGTTCTTTGTACAGAGTGCTGAGATACTGTGGGAGAGCATTTGCTAATCATCTCTCTCAGACAAGCTCAGCACAGTATGAGTCTGTTATCTATCTGATATTAGACAGTCTCTCATACAGTAATAATAATTGATACTTTATTGGTCCCTGTGGAGAAATTGTCTTAACTTCTCTCTCAACTTGCTCTCTTTTTTTTAGAGTAAACAGAGTAAGTTGTCTGCGAAGGGCAGCCACCCATAGTGATGCCCAGTGAGCTGGGGGTTAAGGGCCTCGCTCAAGGACGCAGAGATGTGCTGTGGCTGGGTTTGAACCAGCGACCATCTTATTACAAGCACACAGGCATTAGATATTCTAATCACACTTAAAAGGCAGATTAAATGTTCTTTCCACCATGCAAACAGAATGTAAATTGTAGCTTTACTGCTTAGATTTACATTCACACATTTGCATTTAAAACAAGCATTTTAAGTGATGTACATGAGAGTAAATGGTGAATCAGTTTATTTGCCACTCTACACATTACATTGGCGCCCATTATAAGTAACTGTACAGTGACATTGCAGTTCCTCAGTTGCTTTGATGCATTTCTGGAATCACCCTTAACATCTGCAAAACTGTAAGTGCATTTCCCAAAACAATTCGTGCAAACAGCACCACACAGATGGACTGTCTACAAAAAAAGTCATAGAGGCCACCAGCAGCCCGAATACCACACCGTAAGGCCGTATGTTAGGATGCTCTCTATGGCAGAGCGGTAGGAGGCCACCAGCAGCCCGCATACCAGACCGTAAGGCAGCATGTTAGGATGCTCTCTATGGCAGAGCAGTTGAAGGTCCCGATCAAGAAATCCGACAAGTTTCCCCAATAAGCCAGTAACCCCGCTTCATAGAACAGGCCACAGGACTGGTTTTGGTGAGATAGTCCGAGTAGTAGGTAGAAATCAGGATGGAGACTGAGTGTGGGTCTAACAGGTGAGCAGATGTAGGACAGAATGTAGAGCCCTCTGGTGGAGTGCCTGTGCATGACTGAATGTATGGTTTGGGTCTGATGGTCTGAATAGTTGGTAGAAATAGGCACCTTCCTACCTGATGTGGTAGGTCTAGATAAGGGGTCACCAACATGGTGCCCCAAGGATGCCCCCAATGACCACATGAGTTGCCCGTGGACCTGTTCTATAAAATAGCACAACTCACCAGCGAACATCATCTAAAATTTTATTTTGTCCTGTTTCTAATCTATCACATTTGCATTTATATAGATTTGAAATTGAATATAAAAAAGCATTTAAAACATGTTTATCATGCATGAAGTTTAGACATGTTTAGGAGGGCGTTTAAAACTGATATCAAACTTCGTATGGCTCAGTACCCGTGAAGTAGCTCTCCGTTTTAAAAAGGTTGGTGACCCCTGGTCTAGATCTTGCAAGTTTGTTTGTACTGGCTGTGTGAACATACTGTAGCACTGTTAAGAATATGCAACACAGCCTGAGTTGGGGATCTGCTGTATGCATCAGTAATATAATGCTTTGTCCTTTTCTAGGCTGTTCATTAAGACATAAAGCCTGAAAGTTTTCTGAATGGCATTAATGAAATTGAGCACTGCCCCCACCTGCTGGCCAATTTATTAAAACATTGAAATCGCTGTCTGCACAGGCTGACGTGTCATTTAAGTCTGATAATTTTCTATGAGTCAAACGGCAAGAAAATGACAAGAAGTTAAAAACATGGAGTTAGATGAAGGAGAAAAGATTACAAATTTGAAGATTATGAAATCAGGACATGTCAGCTAAGTCAGCCAAGGTGGGTCTTAAACATATGGACGGAAGTATGAGCGCTAAACTTAAACGGGTTCACTTGTAACCGCTGCCACCAAATTTCGTTAAATTGCTGGGGAGGTCCAGATACATGAGACAGGAATAGAAGGATTATTCTTTATTAATATACAGACGAGGGTTACAACCCTCCCTAGGGCAATAGAAGGGGATACCTGCCACGGGACATTCTAAAACGCTTAATGTGAAAATGCGTAACGCAACTTAATGTATTAAAACAGTCACCACAAATCACCAAATTTCTCGCGAATGTATCTGGCCATAAAGACTTACCTGACAAGAAATCAAAACCGAAATGCTAGGAATATGGACTTTAAGCCTTTTCTTTATGGGCGTCAATGGAGGGGAAAACGCTTGACGTAAGATGAAGTCCATATTCCTAGCATTTCGGTTTTGATTTCTTCCCTGGCATGGGTGACGGGTACACCACGTTCCCAAAGCCACGTTAGCCTCGAGCGAACTGCCCGGAGAAACCGCTCACACCAGCGCTGCAACCCGATCTCCTCCCCTTTTAAACACACATTTCTATGGCGTTAAATTAGTGCCAAAAGTCGTGCGCATAAAAACAGAAAATCCATGCTCTCTACGCGCTCGCGATTGCACAGCACTCACTCACTCGCTCGCCGTTAAATTAGGGCCAAAAGTCGAACCACGCGCGTGCGTGTGCTCGAGTGCTGAAAACCCATCCCCTCTACGCGCTCGCGTCTGCACAGCACTCGCTCGCTCGAATTTCCCGCTTCGTCTTACCGTATATAAAAGAATGGGCCAATGTACGGTAAATTGCATTGTGAATAAAATTTCTTAATACAACATCACAAAGCCAATTTAATAAATTCAAATCCTGGGAAGAACGCTCCTCAGATATTAGTTCTCGGGTTAGTGTTAGCAGACTATAGGCGAAACCACCTTAAGTGCTATCTGTTAATGTTTATTAAATTAGCATTAAAATGGAGAGGTTTATAATATCTTTTGTCCTTGTAGCTGCTAAATACACTCATTATTAAAGCCATAAAGTTGTCTGCCTACTACATTGGAATCTCCACTGAGTAAGTGTTTTTGATGGATTTTATTTAACTTTATTATACTCTGGTCCTTAGATCTAATGTCATACTTCTTCACTTATATTGTTTGTGAAAAGGTTTACCACGGTCAAACAGAGCAGCCACTACATCATCATACATGAACAAGCACCTCACAAAACAAAAACATTTCATTTTCATAATTAAAACTTTTGAATGGTAGGCCTAGTGTGTGGATCAGAGACAAGATCTTGACACCTCATTAACTATAATTTGTTCTGTGAACAGCTCAGATACCACCTTCTCGAAAGTCTTCTGCATAAAATAGAAATAGGATTCAGCGCGACTCCACTAAATTTGGATTACCTGGAGTTCCTTTGTCATCAGGAGCTGTATCTTCTGCAGGCCCTGTCTAATCACATTGAAGTACCTCCTGCTATCACCCTGGCTTTGCAAGAGCTCTTTGACCTTGTGAGGGCACATCTGGAACGTCCAGCCCCATGTGTCACACAGGAAGTCGCTGCCACCAATAGACGACCCAAGATTTTGATTGAAGAACAATGTTTGAAAGAAATGCTCCATACTCAACTTCCTGTGCCTTGCATAGCCACACTGATGGGTGTTTCAAGAAGAACAATCTTAAGAAGAATAAAAGAGTATGAGCTCTGTGTTAGGGAACTTGACAATTTGGTTTCTTCTGTCAAGAATGATCTACCAAATGCAGGCTACAGGATAGTCAATGCAGGCTGCAGTCAATGGGCTACAGGGTTCGGTGGAGAAGAGTTGCAGCCTCCATGCATAGGGTTGATTCCATGCGCATCATATAAAGGTTGTCAAGTCTTGGCTGTGTTGTACGCAGAATGTACCAGGGCCTTTGTCTCTAGTACACGTGGACACAAACCACAAGTTGATCCGGTTTGTATTACCAGCAAATTTATTTGGAGTAAACCCTGGGTGGATTGGTGTGAGGTGGTGGTGGGGCTTTGGAGAAGATTTCCTGCCGATCAACACTAGCAACTTATATCTATCTGTCATGGAGGTCTCGGGACTCACAGATATTCAGAGACTTGTGGATAGTTTACCAGTGGTTTTCAGCAGGAAATAGTTATTACTACAAATTGTCACCCCCCCCCCCCGCCCCCCACAGAAACTGGATCTGGCTATAGTGGGAAAATCTTTTTTTTTTTTTATTTGTGAGAACTTGAAAGCAAAACAAAACTTGGAAAAAATATATGCTCATTCACCAATTTTCTAATCTGGGGTCTAAAGTGGTCAGGCTTGCAAGTGTATTTGGTTATTTGTCTATCCTAGCCTGTTGCAGTGTATATTTCCTGTATATTTTGCATGTAAAAAATGTTGTTTGTTATGTCAGTGCTTAATATTATCATGTAGTCTTCATGAACTTTCTTCATCTTGGCCAGGGACTGCATTTGAAAAGTAGCCACTTGACTAAAATTGGCACATTTTCAGAAATGCCAGCAACAATACTGATAATGAACACCCCTCTAACTGACTCTCAGTTGGTTTAGAAAAAAGACTTTTAAGAGAAAAGAAAGCCTTCCTTTGGTTTTGCATTTTTCTCTTTTTTGTTGGCTGTGCACAATATATTAGAAGAATACCTTACAATTATATTAGTTAAGAAATAACAGATTGCGTATATACAATATTAAGGTGATGACAACAACCCTCACTGTCTCTAGGTGCTGCTTCAGACAGGGCATTCTGCAGCAGGGACACCACCCGTCGTGCAGCATCCAGCAAATCTCCCTATCACAACAGCCCACATAACAGAATAACATTAGTGTATGATTCAGTAGGGCTAGTCCAGGTCTGGAAAGTAGTTGGGCCAGATTTTTAAACCAAGAAATTTAGCTGGGCCAGACATTTTCAGCGGCCCAGTAAGCAACAGGTAATGGCATTTTAAACAAACACAAATCAAGGTACATTATTTTAAAAAACTACAACTGAACAGAATCTGAGAGCAATATTTTTTTTCACTTCTGAAATGAGAAAAATATTTTGGTCGTATCTGACCTAGACGCATCCCAAAGAAAAAAAATGCCTATTAGATGGTAAACAGACATAAAGAAAAAGGGAAAAATCGTCTATAATCATCATCCGCTTATACTGTGGTGATCCATTTCACCCACACAGGCATGATCACCATTAGCGGTTTCCACATTATTGTCGAGGTGACTATTCACTTTACCTCTGCTTTCTCCGACATCTTCCTGATTCTGCCGCCAACAAGGGGCTCATAGGGTGGAGACTGAGGGTGTTAAACAGACCAATCTTTTGTCACTGAATGCAACAAATAATGTATTTATCTGTCAAAAGTCCAGCACCAGGAAAAGCAACAGAGTGACAGTAGAAACTGTAATAATAATGGAAGTGCGCCGCCCTACAGGGAAGGAGGAGTGATGGGAGTCCCGGTGGTGGCTAAGCGCGCGTGGGGAGAGGCGTCGTACTGTGAGGCTTCATGAACTTCCGATGGGGCAGTGCTGTCATACAGCGGGGAGCCTGAGAGGGGCACTGTGGCCGGGTGCGAGAGCCCTGGGTAATGAGTTGTAGAGCTGCGCAGTGTCACGATCGGGTACAAGCAGGCAGGCGATCGTGCGGGCAAGGCGTGCAAGGAGCAAGCGGACAGGCAAAAACGGGAGTTTAATTAGGAAGCGCGGACGGGGAAACATCTCACGCATACAAACATCAATGACAGACACTGGACTCAGGTAAGACACGGACTGAAATACACAGGACTGAGCAAATTAACTAGATACAGCTGGGTACAAATCGGGAGAAAACACGTGGGTAATCAGGGGGCGTGGCACACAGGAGGAGCGGACGAGCCGGGCATGACACGCAGGAACTGAGAGCCCAAGCTGTTGGACATTCCACTGGACTAGGAGACTGGGGTGAGTGAGGAGGAGCTCATTGACCACAAACTGGGATACTGGCTGTGTGTGAGCAATGGGGTGGAGATTAAGGAAAGACGTTAAATCAGCATGCAGTGTTGCCTGGAAACAACAACAAATATACTAGTGTCACTGTACTAAAACAATATCAAAATAATGCCTATTTTTTATTCATTTTACTTGTAGAGTGCAAAGTACAAAGGAAAACAAAGAGTAACTATGGCGAAATAAATCAAAGCATGTCCCAGAATGATGGGCCTGAATGGATCAGGACAGAAGAAGGCGAAAGTCCTGTTAACGAGGTGAGACGATGCAGACACAGGCCAGGATGTGGGTATAGGCGAGAACAAGAGGGAAGACGGGGGCCCGAGACTCAGCATGGGGACAGGTGGGGGAGGGGAGGCACGGGCTCACCTGGAGCTGCTCCCGGAGGTGCCGCTATGACTCATGGGTAACATGCCGGAATGGGACGGCACCTGTAGGCTGGACCAGTTGTCATGGGAGGGCAACATGGACAGACAGGTAGACGAGCTGTCTGAATAAGCAGCTGCAAGTATAAAACAATAAATGAAGCAGGTATGTGGTGGGCAGTGTTACAGCGTCCTTAATATGGTCAATACAGAAAAGGCATGTTATCATGTTATGTATATACTGCCTCCAGTTACTTAATGCCTAACTTTAATACATTGATTGATTTGTTCACTGCTGCAGCCTGTGTCAACTTTCCTTTCAGACAGATGTAAAGTCCATTCTGTTTTTGTTCTGTGTAGTTTTTTTTGAACAGCATATGGCTGAATTCTGTTAAACCTCAGACTGAAGAAAATTGTGTTAATTGAAAAGCAAATATCAAAAACTCAGTCTGCAGGAATGTTTTTCTAAATATTTCTGTGGACTTTTGGAAATTTCACGAAATTCCATTGCTCCATTACATAAACACTGAGTGAGATTTCATTCCCATTACTGCAACGTATGAAGAGGATTATGACTTATTACTTTAGGTTATCGGACTGAGTGAGTTTTGGAAATTTGCTCTTCGATAACTGAAGCAGTGCTGTGAATGCAGAGGTTATATGCGTCGCATATCAACAGAACTGTATGTTTATGTCTTGTCTTAATTATTTTGATTAAATGTCTAACTATTCCCAATATGTGTGAACATACTTGGCCAAATAAAGCTGATTCTGATTCAGTCAGAGGGTAATCGTCGGTGTGCTGTACTATCGTGGTGACCCACACAGAGAGCTTAGGACCATGATTTCAGTGTGTGCTTGTGTGAGGGGACAGGCAGGGCGGCGGCTCACTGGGTGATGCACTCCTGTGGGTATAGGGGCTGGGATAGGGGGCGGAGCAGTTACTCCTCAAGGAGGAGTAACAGTCACAGCCGTGGGGGGAGGAGAGGGAGAGGGTGCTCCCAAACTGGGGGTGTGGGTTTGATGAAGAGCAGAGAGACCCTGAGCCTGGGATGAACCAGCTGCCTACTGAAACGAAAGCGGATAAAGACAGAAACTAGAACCTCAAACTAAACAACACAAACAACAATATCAAGTTATATTCAATCATTAAACCGTTATATATTTAATCTAAACAATAGTAATAAATATCGTTCCGATTCAAAATATCATTTACGGGTGAATCTTATGACTTGCATTGGGAAACAGGAAACGGGCCAAGCTGCAGGGCCAGTTCAAAGGCATAGTGCGAGGCGCCCAGAAAGGGGGCGAGGTCTGGGCGGAGTCAGCTAAAGAAGAAAAAGGCCTGACCTTTTTCTGGATGCTGTGGACTGTGTTTGTGTGTGAGCTGCAGCTGCATGTTCCTTACATTTTTTTTATTAACACCAGCACCGTGAGGTTTGGCCTGGACTGGGTCCTGTCCTGCATGGTTGAAGACATGTTGACTGATGGTCAGCCCGTGTTCTGTTGGATCCCACAGAAAGGAAATGGGAATCCCGTTTGGATCGGATGCTGACAGTTGAAAAAAAACTCATGTCTGTGTGTTATGAAAGAATATCAATAAATGTTTCCGAAAGGGGATGACTCATTTGGTAATTATTTACGGCTTATGTTATGGCTGAGAAATTTACAGTCTTTACTAAAGTCTGACTTCTTTCGAGTCACCTTTAATATAGATTGGACACTCTCTATGCTATGTACAATACTTATATAGATGGTACATGTTTACTTGCTTGCACAGATGGTTGATTAGGTAATTAGTGTAAGTGTGTGTGTGTGTGTGTGTGTGTCCAATCGCATGTATGTCCAAGGTCCATAGTAAGTAATATACACTGATCAAGAGATGCCTGAAAGTGGATGAAAGAGGACATTAGTGGGTGTATCACTTAGTGTAACGGGTGCAGGAAAATGAGCAGGACTGCAAGCCATATAATGACCCACTGTCCTTATCTAGCTCTTAATACAGTATGCATACAGTGATGTATCTACAATGGACAGCTACTATAAGCAGATAGCACAGTACAGGTGCTTAATCTGTATGCTATTTCCATCCATCCATTGTCCAAACCGCTTATCCTACTGGGTCACAGGGGGTCCGGAGTCTATCCCGGAATCAATGGGCACGAGGCAGGGAAGAACCCAGGATGGGGGGCCAGCCCATCACAGCTCACACTCACACACCATTCACTCACACATGCACACCTACGGTAAATTTAGCTACTCCAATTAGCCTCAGCATGTTTTTGGACTGTGGGGGGAAACCGGAGGAAACTAGCAGCTTTGTGTGGTAATTGTTTGTATTAAAAATACATTGGATCAAGTCAAATTATTTTTATGAAGAATTAACATCTAAAAGCTGCTAGTAGACCGTGGGAAAATAATTTTTCTATTTTCTTGCTGCCATCTCGTGGCCAAAAGTAGGTATTGCAATTTCCATCATATGTAAGAGGGCCTGCCCATCAGAGTAATGTACATCCTGTGACATGTATTGACTATCAAGACAAACTGAAACACGGTGTATTAGGCTGTCAATGAGTACTGGACTAGGGTGAAAAACTGCCTGATAATCTACCTATTAACTAGAAGAGTACAAACTGGAGACGGATCCCCTAATACAGAGGGATTAACGTCTGTGCCACATCCAGAACCATTCAGTGTAGGAGTCTGGTGGTTCTACTGGATACTGACAAGTACCCAGCCCCTTTGTTCCCTCTGATAATCATCAGTCCTCCTCTGAATGCCTTCACCACTCTATTCCTGAATAGGTACACATTTAAATATGCTAGCAAGATCAAGGTATTGGGATAACTGTTAGGTTCGCTGTTCAGAGAGTTGCAGTGAAAACCATCATACACAGTGGCCCTTTCTGGATAAGATTACCTCCCTCTGATCTAACAGGTCAAGATCAAAGCAAGGTGCATTGCAATGTCTGACACCCAGCACACTACAGCATATAAAATACAGGTATCCATCGCCTTCCGCATTTGGAACCAGGACCACTTGTTGCAAGTCAATTTGGGCGTATCTCAAGTTATACGAGAGAGGCAAGACATTAAGGACAGTATACACAGTACTGAAATAATAATGTACATATTAAACCACAGCACTTAATAAACAGATACTGCACTTACATTTCACAAAAAAAAAATAAAGCACAGATTGCACTAAGAAATCAAAAGATGCATGTGCTAGCAAACAGTGGGAGCTGAGGAAGAAGCAGTGGTGAAATACTTTATTGTACAGTACAGTAAGTTTCTTTTTATAGAATGAAATAGCATACAGGGGGCGGCATGGTGGTGCAGTGGTTAGCACTGTTGCCTCACACCTCTGGGACCCGGGTTCGAGTCTCTGCCTGGGTCACATGGGTGTGGAGTTTGCATGTTCTCCCCGTGTCGTCGTGGGGTTTCCTCCGGGTACTCCGGTTTCCCCCCCACAGTCCAAAAACATGCTGAGGCTAATTGGAGTTGCTGAATTGCCCGTAGGTGTGCATGTGTGAGTGAATGGTGTGTGAGTGTGAGCTGTGATGGGCTGGCCCCCCATCCTGGGTTCTTCCCTGCCTCGTGCCCATTGATTCCGGGATAGACTCCGGACCCCCTGTGACCCAGTAGGATAAGCGGTTTGGACAATGGATGGATGGATGGATGCTGAGGCTAACTGGAGTTACTAAATTGCCCGTAGGTATGCATGTATGAGTGAATAGTGTGTGAGTGTGCCCTGTGATGGGCTGGCTCCCCATCCTGGGTTGTTCCCTGCCTCGTGCCCATTGCTTCCGGGATAGGCTCCAGACCCCCCACGACCCAGTAGGATAAGCGGTTTGGACAATGGATGGATGGATGGAAACAGCATACAGATCTTATAAGCACCTGTACTGTGCTATCTGCTCATAGTAGCTGTCCATTGTAGATACATCACTGTATGCATACTGTATTAAGAGCTAGACAAGGGTCATTATATGGCTTGCAGTCCTGCTCATTTTCCTGCACGCGTTACACTAAGTGATGCACCCACTAATGTCCTCTTTTATCCACTTTCGGGCATCTCTTGATCAGTGTATATTATTTACTATGGACCTTGGACATACATGCGATTGAACACACACACACACTTACACTAATTACCTAATCATCCATCTGTGCAAGCAGGTAAACATTTACCATCTATGTAAGTATTGCACATTGCATAGAGAGTGTCCAATCTATATTAAAGGTGACTCAAAAGAAGTCAGACTTCAGTAAAGACTGTAAATTGGCAGCCATAACATAAGCCGTAAATAATTACCAAATGAGTCATCCCCCTTTCGGAAACATTTATTGATATTCTTTCATAACACACAGACATGAGTTTTTTTTCAACTGTCAGCATCCTTCTCGATTGTCAGAAGCTCTGCGCTAGAGGGAGGTTTACTGGTCTTATACTCTTCTGGCACCTTGTGTGATTCCTGACTTGGGACATCAGTTTGGCTCCTTCTGTATGTGGTTTACATTGTATTTGTTCTTTAAAGTTGCCCCTTCAGAATTAGACAGTGTAACCAGCTTGCCACATATTGCCTGGATGACATAAGGTCCGGTAAAATCCGGTTCCGTTCTTCCTCCTTTCCGTCCCCGCTTCCTCATGTTGAACAGAAGCGCCTCATCTCCAACATGATAAACTGTGTTTTGGTACCTCTTTTGTATTCGTTTACCACATGCCTGCTTCTGTTTTTCCTGTTACTAGGAGATGTTTTCAGCTGTTGTTGCTTATTGTCTCAACTACTTTATTTTTTTCATCAAAAAACGTGCCGTAGCTTTTCTCATCGGGAAGAATAATTGTGGAAAGCTGAAGTGGAAAAACATTCATAGCAAATTATTATTATTCACAGATCATTATAAAGAGTCATTTTCTAAAAGCATTAAGAACAATGTAATTTGCTGTTTCAAGATATGTTTTTAAATAACTACTTGTCAGTCATAAGAAACTCTTCAACACACATGATCCGATCTTGCCACAAATCATTTTTAATCTCACTTTTGTTGCCAGCAGTTCAGACATTAATGGCTGTGTGTTGAGTTATTTTGAGGGGACATCAAATTTACACCATTATACAAGCTGTACACTGATTACTTTACATTCTATCAGAGTTTCATATCTTTAACGTTGTCCCTTGAAAAGATATAATAAAATATTTACAAAAATGTGTGGGGTGTACTCACTTTTGTGAGATACTGTATATTAAGGGATTGATTGTCAATAATATCAGTAATTCCTGATGTAATGTTAAAAGAATAGAGCCTGTCTCACACAGTTCTAAAACAACCTCAAAAACAGACTTACCATTTTATGTCATCATTCGTTTTCTCATCCAGGCCATTGGTTTGGGGATGATATGCAGCAGTGATCAACGGCAGAACAGGGGCTCTGAACGCAGTATGGATTAAAAAGGAATTAACCATCTCTCTCAATATAAAATTAGGATCATTTATTCTCTACAGAGGCCCCCATAGAATAGTGCATCCATCCCCTCACTCATGTTTAGACAGACGTAAGGCAACAGGCCAATGACATTCAGAACAGCAACAACATCAACAATTGTACAGCTAGTTTTAAAATTTAATAAAAAAGACAAACCAATTAGGTAATATTAATGAAATTATTAAAATGTGCAGATTAATAGTCAGAAATAATTTGCGATTTTAAGAGCGGAAAGGATACATTAAAACTCAATTACATTTATCCCTTAATAATAAAAAAAAGGTTTTTGAATTTTACATCATGATAAATGAGAACTATATGTGATTACTAATTACTGTTGACTAATTTCCTGTCTGGACGTTTCCCTCCTCATTGTTAAAAGTCATTATATGTCTGGGTGCCAGTCAGTGGAAGCACACAGACATGTTGGCCAGCTGTCATATTCATTCAGCACCAGCCCATCAAGTAGAGAATTCAGCACCACGGACAGTGACCTGTGTTACAATGACATCAGGTCATTGGCTCTAAATATTTTTCTAGAAATAACTAAATGGCTCTATTGTAGAAATTTCCAGCCAGAGTCTTGTGGTGCGTTCGTTTTTCTCTCGGAACTTGGAAATTCCAAATTGGGTGACATCACATCCAACAATCTCCCGTTCAAGCTAGCACAACTCGGAACAAACATGGCTGCCTCCATGAATACGCTGCTGTGTTGTTGCTTTATATTTTAGCAGTTATGGAGTAAGATTATTATTTCAGACAAATAAACAAGAAACAGGAACTAGTCAAACCACATTAAAAGCTTTATAAAGTATTTTAGTACATTCATAGCGATATTCTTTTTTCGAGAGGCAAACAAACTACAAACAAACCAAAAACACTAACAAGTCTGGTAAAAATCTGATATTGCATGTTAGGATACTGTTTACGGTCACAATATGGTATTCTCTAAATCGAACACGTGCAATTACATTAATAATTACTAATAATTATAAATAATAATAATAATAAATGGGCGGTATGGTCGTGCACTGGTTAGCACTGTTGCCTCACACCTCTGGGACCCAGGTTCAAATCTCCGCCTGGGTCACATGTGTGTGGAGTTTGCATGTTCTCCCCATGTCGTCGTGGGGTTTCCTCCGGGTACTCCGGTTCCCCCCCACAGTCCAAAAAACATGCTGAGGCTAATTGGACTTGCTAAATTGCCCGTAGGAATGCATGTGAGAGTGCATGGTGTGTGTGAGTGTGCCCTGCGATGGGCTGGCCCCCCATCCTGGGTTGTTCCCAGCCTCGTGCCCATTGCTTCCGGGATAGGCTCCGGACCCCCCGTGACCCAGTAGGATAAGCAGTTTGGAAAATGGATGGATGGGATAATAATAAATTTAACAAAATAAACATTTTTAAGGATTTGTAAAATAGAATTAATGTTGAGTGTGTAAGCCGCCATGTTGAAATTACGTCACAGGGGCAACTCGGACAAGAAGATTCTGTCAGACATTAACGTCATAAAAGAGGCGTTTCTAATGGGAAGTGATGTTTTTCGTGACGTTTTTGTCCGAGTTGGAGTGAAATAATCAAACGCAGCATGTGTTCCTATTTGAAGAGAATATTCTATTTTTATTCTAAGGAACTACAGAAAATCAGCTCTGCATGTGATCTCCCCTTTACTGCTCGAGCAGGGCACACGCACATCAACAAGTGTCAAGGCAGCAAGTGCATGCAAACAACTTCTCAGGACGGTTACAGTATAGGACCTTCAGAAAGAGCCAGACTGCGGCGTCATTCAGAGATTCCATTGTCTAAGGCTTGCACTAAAACATTACAGCATATTTAAACAAAGTAGCATGGCACCTGTGTCAGAATCCCTCCCTGCCTTGTTCTGTTCTCTCTTTGTTGTCCCCATTTAGCCAGCACATGTCACTGGCCATCCTGACTCCTCTTTTGATTGTGGGTTTTAAGGATATCAGTGGGTCTGTGTTTTCATAATTGTCCCCCAGGCCACCATGCTGCTCAGCCCTTGATTCCAACTACAGTTGCAATCAGGTGGTTCTCAATCTACTAGGACTGTATAACAGGATTGGCCACCTGTTCTACCTTTACTCGTTCAGCCGCATTCATGAGTCTGGCCTATAGGTTATTCAAATTTTGTCCTGCCAAATTTACCGGACAGGAGGTGGACACTGCAAATGAATGTGTGAATACTCCAATACCTACATCTTTACAAGTTACCTGAAGTGGTTTGGTAAATGATTGTGAGGTTGGAAGTCCTTCTTGATGTCTGTTTGCAGCTCATCCACCAGCAACTGCACGAGTTGTCGCTCCCAGAGGGAATCCCACTCTCGGTCCGCTGGAGGGTCCATCTCACTGTAGCTGGAGTATGTTTCCATCAGTCACTTGGCGTGGGGCTCACAGAATTTACCAGGCTCCTGTTTAATCTGACGCACCTTAGTCCAGTCCATGCATCTGGGGAACTTCTCTGAAAATCTCTGGCAGATTCTTTGCAGCTATACTTGATATTGGGTACTTGCCGCAACTAAGTAATGGGTTGTTGAATCAAAGTCCCGTTCCATGTCAAAAATAACCCCATTTTAGGGTTTTGTTAAACAACTGGTCTAATTTGGATGCAGAGGTTCTGCACGGAAGGCCCAGTCTCTGAAGGGCTGTGGCATAGCGAGGCCTGTTCTGCCTGGAATCCGGCAGGTCACTGGCAACATCCCCCAACTCCTTCATCTATAAGGTCGGGAAACCAGAACGTTTACTCCCCCTTATGGATAAGGACATACCAACGTTGGGGCAACTCCTGCTGCCTGAGTCTTCAACCAAGTCCAAAACAAAAGTATACAATGTTAGGAAGGGTAATTCAATGGTATGAGACTGAAACTAGAAACTGTAAATCGGATGGAGTTAAATAGCAATACTGTGGAAGAGGCATGGGAATTTTTTAAAAGCACATTGTTGCAAGTGCAAAAGAACTTCATACCCGTTTCCAGAAAAACTAAATCTAGGAAACTGCAACCAAGCTGGTGTCATGACCTGCTTGTACGATCCTCGTGTGTGCCACGCCCCCTCATTAACCATGTGTGCTGCCCCGATTGTAACCAGCTGTTTTCTGTCAGTTTGAGTAGTCCTGTGTATTTAGTCCACATTCAAGTCTGTTTCCCCAGTCCTGTCATTGAAATCTCTCGCTGTTGGTACCTGTTTTCATCAATAAACCCTCATTCCCGACTCTCCGTTTCCCGGATCCTTGATTCCTCGCTTCCTGCCTGTTCGTCCAGCACGCGATGTCACAGGTGGTTTACTACGAAAATTAAGAATAAAGTCAGGAGCAAAAGGGCTTTCTTCCACAAATGGAAATTAACTAATGATTTCAAAATAAAGCAGGAGTATCTAAGTCTACAGGTTTAGTTAATAACAGTTATAAGGATGACGTTAAAAGTTTCTTCCAATATTTTAACTCCGAAAGAGCTCTAAAAGCTGAAAATCACTCATTTGCAGGATAGTAAGGGCCGGGCCTTATAATTGAAAATGAAATTGATATAAATGAGTTTAATGATTATTTTACAATGGCTGTTCACAGTAGAATAGCTTACCACCATTTAGTACAAATACAACGATGTCTATGACCAATATATGTATAACTGAGGCTGATGTGGTACAAAGCCTAGCTAAGCTCAAAATAAATAAATCGCAAGGCCCTGATGGCATCTTATCTATAGTTTTAAAAGAGATGAGGGGTATTATTAGCCAACCTTTAACTTTACTATTCCAGAAATCATTATCTGCTGGTGTGGTATCTTCTGATTGATGTTAGATCATGTCTCATGTCCAGAGAGGCTACAACAGGATCTGGATTTAATTAGCGACTGGGCTCATACGTGGCAGATGAAATTTAACATAGATAAATATAAGGTAATCCATGCAGGGAGCAGAAATATAGTAAATATAGTAAAGTACAGATATTTTATGGGTTCCACTGAAATAAAGGTAGCTGATTACGAGAAAGATCTCGGTGTGTATGTTGATACTTCCATGTCCCACTCTTGCCAGTGTGGGGAAGCATTAAAAAAAGGCAAAAGGATGTTGGATTAAACTCCACACACCTAGAGATGTAAGTCAAGAGAAGTGATGCTACGATTATATAATTCCTTGGTAAGATCCCACCTAGAATACTGTGTGCAGGTTTGGTCACCATACCTTCAGAAGGACATTGCTGCCTTGGAAAAGGTGCAACGTAGGATGACTAGAATGATTCCTGCACTTAGAGGAATGTCTTATGAGGAGAGGTTCGCTGAGCTGAATCTGTTTAGCCTCAAGCAAAGGAGACTATGGGGGGACATGATCCAGGTATATAAGATTCTAACAGGTCGGGATGCTGTTCAGCCAAATGACCATTTCAATATTAATTTAAAATACTAGAACTCGTGGCCATAGTGGAAATTAGCTGGAGAACATTTAAAAATGAATCTGAGGAAGCACTTCAATTCAATTCAATTTTATTTATATAGCGCTTTTAACGACATGCATTGTCACAAAGCACTTTACATTTAACCGGCCAGAACCCCACCAAGCAAGCCTGAGGCGACAGTGGCAAGGAAACTCCCTCTAGCAGGAAGAAACCTTGAGTGGAACCTAGACTCAGAAGGGGACCCCATCCTCCTCTGGGCGACCAAGGAGCATGAAACTGCATTTACATTGACATTCATTAGAGTTCATATAGTTATAAAGTCCCAGTTGGTTTCATGTAGTTATATCCAGGAGTCCAGGTGCGGGTTCACACGGTGTAGTCGGCTCGGTATCAGCTCGAAAAAGAGAAGATGGAGAAGAGTTATTGCCCTACACCTAACCGGCAGGACTAAAGCAACTATGACAGCCTGCCTAAAAGAGTGACCTGGAAGGAAGCACAGGCATGAGGGTTTACAGAGGTTTTGGCGTCAAGCCACCTCCCATCCACAGCTTAAGTGATCGGCGAGAGTGGCAGGACGACAGCACCAATCCCCCCTTTCCCCTTCAATCTCAAATAACTATGAACCTCCAGATTTCCCATTCACCTTAGAAAAGAAGATTTAACTATCCAAAAGACTGGCGAAAGAGGTACATCTTAAGCCTTGACTTAAAAGCAGAGATTGTGTCTGAGTTCCGAACACTAATAGGAAGTTTATTCCATAGCTGTGGTGCTTTATGAGCAAATGCTCTTCCCCCAAAGGTAATGTTCTTTATTCTGGGTACGGATAGAATACCTCCATCTCGTCATCTAAGTGTATGATTCGGAACGCAAATGAGGTCACTCACATACTGCGGTGCAAGACCATTTACAGCTTTATAGGTTAAGAGCAGTGTTTTGTAGTCAACACGAAATCTAACTGGCAGCCAGTGCAGTGAAGATAAAATTGGGGTAATATGATTATATGTTTTAGTTTAACTATTGCTAGTAGCGGTTCAATCAATGCTGGGAGCATCGCTGAATAATTTTGATGGAACAGGGTCTAGCATACAAGTAGATGAATTTGAAGATAAAATTAAGTACATCAGTTCTGACTGGTTAACCAATATTCAATATTCAAAATGTTCTGTTTAATTGAGCATATTTTTGGTCAAAAAGTTTCATAAAGTCGTCACTGGAAAATAACCAGTGGTCTGGTTATTAGTCAGCTTGGACACCATAGTAAATAGGAATCTAGGATTATTTTTGTTTATTTCAATTAGTTCTGATAGATACTAGATGATTTGGCGGCACTAAGAGCCTTTTTGTAGCTACCCATAGCCTCTTTCCATGCTAGTTCGAACACCACTAGTTTAGTATGATGCCACTTACATTCTGTAAGGACATAAAACTTATAGGTCCTGCAGGCCCCAACTCTGATCAGCCTGCATCAGTCTATTTCAGAGCTCCGCTGGCCCAGGCAAGACTGGACTCAACTCGTCAAACCACCCCTTTTAAGGAAGGCAAAGGCCTGCCGGCTCCTGAGAGACTGGATAGGAATAACTGGAGCAGCACAGAAAAAGCAAGACCTTTCACCCCCGGAGTGACCAGAGTTCCACAATCAATCCACAGCAACAACAGCTGTCAGCCTCCAGACACAGACACCTTTTCCACTATAAACAGGATAACTCAGCACACATAGATGTTAGGGACAAATACACGCATGTTTGGTCTCGTTTGAATAGGCATGAGACGAGGAGTATTATACTCTCAGATTTAAGGCAGTATAGCTTTTCCTAAGAGAAATACAGAAACTTCGGCTCAACCCACCAAACTGAGAGAGATTCTCTCATGGTAGAACAAGGGAATTACAACCACCCCCTAAAGTGATCTGATTGGCTGGGGACTTGAGAACCAAGGTCAGCAATGCCCCTAAAATTAACCATTGACCGAAATTAGTCAGTCTTCAGAAACATGCCATCACCTGGTCTGGATACTTAAGGAAGGGCTTCAGAAGTAGTCGGGGAGTCACTCTGTAATCAGAGCTCCCGCAGAGAACTGGGTGAAAGTCTATCTGTAGTCAGATACTTTCCACAGAACTTTGTTCACTCTCAGCTGAGGAATGTGAATACATGATATGAAGACAACTGGATCACAACTGGATCACGGGGGAATCATAAGCAGGGAAGAACACACAGGCAAACAGCAGCAGCAACATTAAAGGCAGGACTGAGAAGCACATTTATACAAGGCTAAGCAGGGAGCAAACTAGAGGCACCTGAAATGAGTAACACAAGGGCAGGAAGGAGAGGTAAAACAAACGCGGAACAGGCATGGCACGTTATACCACACTAGGGAGGAAACGGGAGGTTCAGGAGGGCAGGGTGTGGCAGGGATCCATTTCAAAATTTAATTTTGGCTTGTACAAACCTTGGTAAAAGCTGCAAAAGATCGATCAACCACTTTCTGAGCTATTGTCTTAACAAACAAAGCATCTGTTGGGGTGGCGGTGTCTGGGGAATACCATGTGTAATACACCTTGTGAAGATTTATATGTAAAACAAAATATTTTTTGATTCTATCACACATATAGAAATTATCCATCCATCCATTTTCCAAACCGCTTATCCTATTGGGTCGCGGGGGGTCCGGAGCCTATCCCAGAATCAATGGGCACGAGGCAGGGAACAACCCAGGATGGGGGGCCAGCCCATCGCAGGGCACACTCACACACCATCCACTCACACACACACACCTACGGGCAATTCAGCAACTCCAATTAGCCCCAGCATGTTTTTGGACTGTGGGGGGAAACCGGAGTACCCAGAGGAAACCCCACAACGACATGGGGAGAACATGCAAACTCCACACACATGTGACCCAGGCGGAGACACGAACCCGGGTCCCAGAGGTGTGAGGCGACAGTGCTAACCACTGCACCACCATGCCGCCCCTTATAGAAATTATTCTAGGTTTAAATAGTAATTTAGCTGAGTAACTAGGCTGAAATTCTAGATAGTTGCAATTTTAAGAATTATTACTATTATTCACAGCTTTTAAGCATGCAGTTGGATGACGGATGGATGGATATTCAGCCACCAGAAATGCCAATTGTTGTTAAGAGGATCAAAGTCTGCAAAGTAGTATGCAGGGTTTAAGGCCAGAACACAGCATACTCTCCGACAGAAAGCATAAAGTTCACTGGGGGAATTTCTGTGGCCACTGCCTGAACAGCATGTGTGGAGAATGTTTATGAGGGTCGAGCCATGCAGAGCTGCTGGCCCTGGCATGTAATGATGAATCACAAATCAGTTAAAAATCGGTGCAAATGCATGAAGATTTAAACCGGCTGATGTGGAAAATGAATCACTATTGTAGGAGTACTTCACAGTACTTTAACAGAAAAACTGGTGTAATATTACATTTGATTTCACAATGTGAGTTTGACGTCAGATGTCACTGCGTATCACGTCGACATCGTACGTCAGTTTTTGGTTTTGAGCGAACGCGAGATGATGAATGAATTTGAAACTGAGGACGGCACAGTGGTTAGTGCTGGCTTCGGTCCAGGGCCCTTTCTGTGTGGAGTTCGCATGCTCTCCCCGTTTTCGCCGGGGACTCCAGGTTCCTCCCACGGTCCAAAAGCATGCAGGATAGGTTGACTGGTGAGTCTAAATTGGCCCTGTAGTTGTGTGAGTGTGTGCGACCTGCGGTGTGTAGGTGACTGCCTGGGCTTGGTTCCTGTCTGCGCCCCTTGTTCCCGGGATAGGCTCCGGTCTCCCCCGCGATCTCAGTTGGGATTAAGTGGTTTCAGAAAATGGATGGATGGACGCACCGCCCGATCTTCAATTGGCGGTGTGGCAGCATATTAGCTTTCCGGTAATCACAAACGAGGAGGAAACAGCGAGAAAAGCACAGACAAGACATAAACTGCATGCAAACATTGTAATAGACTGATAACATACACAAACAGGTCCACTGGCACCACCGTGAGCTGAGTGAAGATTATTAAAAGGGCAAAGCACGCTAAAAAGCTGCACATGCAAACCTTAGCTTATTTATTTGATTTATTTTTTTTTATTTACTTATTTTGATTTGGGATTTTTTTCAACAGTATTTTATTCAAATTCAGTTGCACTGTTCACAACAGTGTCAACAGTTCAGAAAGATAAATATAAGAATATTTTTGAATATATTTGTCTGCAGCTCATTCTGCAAAAAATGAGAAAATTGTATCGTGAACTCAGAATCGTGAATCGTATCAAATGGTGAGTTGAATGTATCGTTACATCCCTAGTTCTTACAGTAGTACTATGGTATGGTGGAGCCACATGACAGGAAGGCAGTACATTGCGAAGTCTGTTAAGAACATCATTCGCACTGAACTGCCCTCCATTGACCAGCTGTACTTTAACTGCCACAGTAACAA
Organism: Brienomyrus brachyistius; assembly: GCF_023856365.1. Lineage (NCBI taxonomy): Eukaryota > Metazoa > Chordata > Actinopteri > Osteoglossiformes > Mormyridae > Brienomyrus > Brienomyrus brachyistius. The sequence goes on along the minus strand of NW_026043196.1, from coordinate 24,515 downwards.
GGTTCAGTCTATAATCCAGGACTCTGACCACCATCCACAAACACTGACTAGCAGATTCATGAACAGCTTCATTCGCCAAACAATTCAAACCTGCAGCTTTTGCATCCCCTGTAACAGTCATTTCCACGGCAGCTGCACTGTACAGCTGTTACTGCACTTTATCCACCACTGACCACGTATCATCCAGTTTTGTCCTGCTTTGTATCGCACTGTTTCTGCACCATGTTGTCTTGTACTCCCTTGTGTTGTTATGCACCATCTGTGTTGTTCTGAGCAGTGCCATGATGCAATATTACAAAAAGATCTTGAGGAAATGCAGAGTTCTGGAGGAGATTCTCACAGATCATGGCATGTGTTTATACTGAAGAAACTGTACAAATTGCTAGACATAAAACACAGGACTGGCAACTGTGGTACGTTTTAACACCTTGATAAAAAACTTAAAATCCATAGTAAGTAGGACAACCTCATAGAACCTTTACTAGTCATTGTTCAGAAGATTAACACGGATTAAAAACCATTACTATGAAAGCACGCTAATCAGTTAAGTTGATTATGTGGAGAGAGAGAAAAAAAACTGTCTTTGAAAAAGATCAACCATAGAACGAAGCTGCAGCATTGACACCCCCTAGTGGTGATTTGAAGATAGTTCTGTCTGTAGCAGCTAAGCAGTAGATTTGGCGTCAGGTGCCATGACAAACTCAGTGCTGCTCGGTTTGAACGGCAGAAGCACAAAAATAAAGGGGGCATCTACTGCACGCCCCCCACCCTTGAAAATGGTACAAATTATCATGCAACAGTTTTCTTAAGTAAGTCTTTTTGGGCGTCTGCAGAAACCTCCACGATGCGATTGCCCTGATTAAGAAGTGCGCAGCGGATACAATTTGGGATGCATCGTTCATCCGATTTATTAATATATAATTATTAGTATGTCTATATTATTTTAGAAACGTTACTTGACGAATATTTTTCATTGAGATTGATTCCCCGTTTAAAATTTTGGTGACACTTCATATTTTTTAAGAGAGACAGACAATTTGACGCATGCAATTTGCAGAAATATGTTGTGCCGCTATAAAGTACACAGGCAGCATGACAAACATAAGTACTCACTGAAGCCACGACATACGCCCGGCTGGCCCCAGCGGTACCCCTAAGAAGAAGGCTTTTTTCACAACCCACGACCATCACGAGGGCAAAAAAAACTGAATAGCCTAGAATTTAGTTAATTACAAGGCACATATTTATTGGAGCAAGAGCTCTAACATAAAACTACCTTGTAATTATAAAGTATTATGGCTGTGAACAATGTACAAACAGGCACAGAAAGTAAAATACTCCAAAAATGCAAAGAACCTAAATATTTTTGTTTCCACCGATTCACTCTTGATGTGTTAGGAGTCACAGTTCAGTAGCCTATTCTTCAGTATCTGCATTTAAGACCACCAACTGCTCTTTCTCCTCCTTCGCTCGTCGGCTCAGAGTATTGGACTTGGTAAGTAATGTTGCCCTTTTGGTTCCAGCAGCACTCTCTGCTTCCTCTGCCATGTGCTCAGCATCCTTTTGTAAACTCTCACATACACTTTCCAGTGAGACTCTCTTCCTCTTGAGTTCCTCAAGTTTTCTTTTTTGCTTTTCGCTCATCTTTCACCTTTGGTCAGAGGCGCTTTGGTTGCTCCCCCACACACTCTGACATGGTCGCATATAAGCCTCTGTGCAACAACTGTTTCCTCTGATAAGTTGCAGGTCTCCACCTCTATTCGTTCCACTTCGGCTTGCCCATAGGACAGCAGCAGCAAGTTCTTGCAGAACATCCAGAGGTCAGGATAAGGCCCACTAACTTTTTGATGTAAAAAGACATCAACTTTGGATGGTGCTGAAGGAATGAAGGATATAAAATCCAAGCCTTTTGCCTCATTGTGCAGGTGATTATCAGACTGCTGGGATATTGCATCACCTGTAATTACATTAATTACAGTAGATTAGATGCAGATCAACAATGTCAATACACAGAATCACATGTAGAATAGGAAAGTGATTTATAACCCAATTTTCCTATGATACCATAAATGTGCAATCATTTTAATTTAATCTTGAGATATCTCTAGGCTCATCAAAGAAAATATAACTGGGCTGATGCTTCTTTTCAAACACCAAGAGTCGGTCTTCTAAATACTGCTAAAATCTACGTGTTAACACTATTCAGTTCAGGGACGGATTATGGGTTGTGTGGGCCCCTGGGTAAAACGTTCGCGAGGCCCCCCCCCACCACCACCACCTGCACCACCACCACAACCACCACAAGTCAAGGGCCCTTGGCAGCCAAACACCCTCCCTATAGGGTCAGGGGACCTTGTAGGCAGAGGATCAAAGAATGTAGGCCCTCTAAAATAGACAAACGAAAATACATTGCTGATAAGCGTTGCAAATTGTTTTGGGCTTGGGGCCCACGGGCCCCCTGCACCCCAAGGGCCCCTGGGCAGCGGCCCCGCTAACCCGGTTTGTAATCCGTCCCTGATTCAGTTAGATGTGAAAAAAGAAAAGCATAATTTAAAAATAATATTCTGAACTATCCTATTCTTATCCTATGATTTACCAGCAGATATCCTGCCTGCCAACCGATTCTCCTGCGCAAACTTCTGCATGAGATTTCTCCTTTTCTGCTGGCAGTTATCTGGCTGGTGTGCATTTTGTTTGGGTCCAAGCACGTCATCTCATGTACAATCGAGTACTTCAGAGGGCATTTATCCAAGGCCTTTTTGCACATTTTTGAGAGCACAATCTGGCAATTTTTTTTAATCTGAAGGACACCAAGGTCACTTCCACTGCCTTTGGCTCCTGACTGTCTCTGACAAAAAGATGGTTTGTCAAATTTCCAGAATCTTTCTGCACACTCAGCCCAAGGTTAACACTACCTCAGCTGTACATATCAAACCAGCTCAAACTCCATGTTATTCACATATTTTTTACTTCACAATTGTTTGATACATTTGTATGTAAAGATACCAGTGAATTCACAGAAGTCCCACCTTGATGACAGCCATTCCTATATCCACCTCCTTTGGACTGAGCCAGAGTTTTTGCCTGTACAACAGCTGTACATGTTGCTACACAACACTTAAACATTCTATTTCCTCAATGAACTATTTTTTTTGCAGCAAAAGCCATGAAGCAGCAATAAAATCTTTAAAATATGCTTACCAATAAATATGGTTCTCCCATTTAAACACATGTAAAGATAAACCATGGATATTTAAAAATCATGGGTTCGTTAATGAGTTTAAATGTTATTGAATGGCTTACCTTAAACTTCTCCAGTAAGTCTTCAGCGGTGGAGTGGCTCATGTACTGTGATCCCAGAACCAGGACTGCACTCGAGAGCCATTCTCATAATTCACCCAATACCTGACATGCACATCCAGTTGTTTTCTTTTGATGGTCCTGTTCATACTTACGTCAAACATGACAACGAAGCTCCCTTTTAATATATGGAGCGAGTCCAAATCGCGCAAGAAAAGCGGTTTTATCTTTACCACAAGTGACCCTGCGAGTCAGGGAACATCACCCTGGAGACGGTGTGAATGTCATCATTGGACGTATAGGAGTGATGTCGGCAAACCGTTTGCAAAGCCCATAGCACTTCTGCTTTCAGTGTGGGTTGAGGAGGATGTACTGAAGGCATTATTTGTCATGGGATCCGGAGACACTGCCAAAACGGGTGTAGGCCTATCTTTAGAGGTTGTACTTATCTCCACTGAATAAACATAAATCTGGGCTTATTCTATACTGAACAAAAATATAAACGCAACACTCTTGTTTCTGCTCCCATTTTTCATGAGATGGACTTAAAGACCTACAATTCATTCCAGATACACAATATTACCATTTCTCTCAAACATTTCTCACAAATCAGTCTAAATGTGTGATAGTGAGCACTTCTGCTTTGCTGAGATAATCCATCCCACCTCACAGGTGTGCCACATCAAGATGCTGATCTGACATCATGGGTAGTGCACAGGTGTACCTTATACTGCCCACAATAAAAGGCCACCCTGGAATGTGCAGTTTTTTGCTTTATTGGGGGTCTGGGGACTCAGAACCGGTCAGTATCTGGTGTGACCACCATTTGCCTCATGCAATGCAGCACATCTTCTTCGCATAGAGTTTATCAGATTGTCAATTGTGGCCTGTGGAATGTTGGTCCACTCCTCTTCAATGGCTGTGCGAAGTTGTTGGATATTAGTGGGAACTGGTACACGCTGTCGTATACGCCGGTCAAGCACATCCCAAACAAGAGCAGCTGACCTGAGAAATAAGAAATAAGCTAAGCTGGAAACCTGGACCCTCCGACCAAGAATGCGTGAAGTACCCTCAGAAGGTCTACTAGAAGATGTACGTAGAAGACTACTACAGATCAGCTGATCTACACCACAGCAACAGTGATCCTTGAGCTGGAGCCGGACCGTCTTTGAAGACTCCGTAAATCTCCGTATAATAATATATATCTACGGGAACGAGAAAGGAGAAAGCAGAGAACAAGAACAAGATTTGTAAATGTAAGATTTGAAGGACCCCCGGCATGAAAAATAGAATAGTTCTCGTCATTAGTGAACATGTGTCTCGTCATTGTGTATCATGGACAGTAAGAGGGGGATCAATAGAGTGTTGTTATTATAACGTCTAAAAAGTCTGTCGATAAATCAATAAGAAAATAAATGAAGTCGTTTTCGCGAACACGCGAACAGGGGCCGGACCGACTGTAGGGGGCGTGGCCAGAGACAGCCATAGCTGTCAAGTCTCCCGTTTTGGCCGGGAAACTACCGTATTTTACTTCTCTTTCCCGCCGTCCTCCCGTATTAGTATTTTCCCGTAAATCTCCCTTATATTATATAGTTGCTGGATAGTGTAGTGGTAAGATCGCCGCCTTTCACACGGGAGACCGGGGTTCGAATCCCGGTTGTGGCCAAAAATATATTTTATATATTTTATATATTTATATTATTTTATATATTTATATTATTTTATATTTCCTGTCTTAAAATGTAAGGGATACTGGAGCCTGGTTGCGGATGGCTCACGGCGGGTGCCGGAAAATTTCCTTTATTTTCAAATCCAAACCTTGACAGGTATGCTGCTGTTCCAAATCATGGGTGCATGTTACAAGTGCGGAACATATTTTAACTTAGTACTAACTTAGCATCATATTTGATCTGATTCGACTGAATATCCCAGGTTTCCATCTCTCATGCATCTGGTGTGACGTGTTTTCAGACTCTCAGGCTGGCGCAAAGAAATCTTACGGGAATTGAACGTCTCACTCCGGCCAGCTGACCAAAGTTCGGTAACCTTGGTATTGTGTGTAGGAGATTCGCTATAACTATAATTTCGTTCTCCATTTACATGCCCGTAGTGTCTTTAAGTGTTATGTAGTTTTGCCTGAAACGCAAAAATAAAACAAAGCAATTAAAGCCGATCAGTGGCTCAAATTGTGCTGTAGCGATTGAAGAACTTTTGTCGGAAGTTGGATTCGAACTTGGGATGCCTTACTTGGGAGAACAGAATACCAGAATAGAGTAGGTTAAGTCCAGCCTTGGCTTCCAAGCTGACGTTTTTCTACATATGTGCTTGTGTATCATGGACAGTAAGAGGGGGCAGGCAAGGAGAGAATTTCTCTCTTTGGGGATCAATAGAGTGTTGTTATTATAACGTCTAAAAAGTATGATGGTCTGTCGATAAATCAATAAGAAAATAAATGAAGTCGTTTTCGCGAACACGCCGAATTATAACTATAATTTCGTTCTCCATTTACATGCCCGTAGTGTCTTTAACCGGCTGCACAAACTGGATCCGCCTCCATTACGACACAACTTTGCCCTTATTGGCTTAAGAATTTAGTCACATACATGACGTATATCTGCTATTTCTCCCGAGAAGCAGGTAAAGCAGTGGTAACTGCTTTGTAGTTAATTTACCTGGTAAAATTAAGTTTAAATAAATGATATAAATACTGTAATAGTACTCGTGAGCTTTGTTTATTTGTTATTAGTTATTGTAATGTTGCGCTGCTTTATTTGTTTAATCGTCTAGTCTGTGGAGACATTCAAGTTAATCAAATAAGAATTGCACTGTACACTGTACATGACCATAAAAACTTTGTATCCTTGAAATAAATGTTTTTGATCTTTTCCTTGGCAGTTATCTTTTTACACAGGGCCTCTATGTACACGATAGTTTTTTTTTTCACGACTAACAGTATGGATCAGGAGTTGGTTATTGTAAAAGAAGTAATGTGCATGCAGGTGATATTTGTATAGATTTATCCACACCCTTGTAGCAGTGCTGCCATTGCAGTCAGATCTCGCAAACTAGGAGTATTAGTTGTCTTTATTTCTCTTTATTTCTTGACGCCAACCCTCTCCATTAATCCGGGCTTGGGACTGGCACCTACCTGAGCTGGCTTGCTCCCTTAAGTGGCTGGGTTAGGCTAAACTATATATATATATTTACCAAGACTACAATAAAACATCTCGAAATGTGTAGTCTAGCAAAACGCAGTTTAAAGAAGGTAGCCTACCTGGCGAAATTGCAAACAAATTAAGGGCGTTAGGCAGCCTTTAGATCCTACCCATCATGCACTGCAGTTTTTTGCTAATTCCTCAAATGGAAAACTGTCCATCCATCCATCCATTTTCCAAACCGCTTATCCTACTGGATCGCGGGGGGTCTGGAGCCTATCCCGGAAGCAATGGGCACGAGACAGGGAACAACTCAGGATGGCGGGCCAGCCCATCGCAGGGCACACTCACACACTATTCACTCACGCATACACTCCTATGGGCAATTTAGCAACTCCAATTAGCCTCAGCATGTTTTTGGACTGTGGGGGAAACCAGAGTACCCGGAGGAAACCCCACGATGACATGGGTAGAACATGCAAACTCCACACACATGTGACCCAGGTGGAGACTCGAACCCGGGCCCTAGAGGTGTGAGGCAACAGTGCTAACCACTGCACCACCATGCTGCCCCCTAAATGGAAAACCATTAAATACAAAAGGAAAACAAAAGTGCTGTAAGACTGTATACTTATGTGTATGTTAGTAAAGGCTGTAGCTGACACAACGGACCCCACTAATTAGAAAGGGGTAATTGTACACATGTGGCATCCAGTATGTTCTTCTATAACAGTTTTTAAAAAAAAAAAAAAACTCACATTACACAAATTGGCACTATCAAAACGAGGATTATGGGGAAAATGGGGACTGTGATGGAGATTACATACACGTAGGCATGGTATTTAGTTTTTTTTTAATCTGGTCACCTTCCAGAGTAATTGTAAACTAAAACCATCTTCACCCTATTTGATTCTTTATAAATGGACAATCAGTCGTGCAGTAAATGGGGGTATAGAGAGACACAGAGCTTGTCTAACAAGAAACCCTGGGAAGCTAACATTAATAGGGTGGGTATGGATAGCAAAACCATTGATACAGATTACAGATTTATATCTCACCTGAACCCTGGCGGGCTCCGTGCCAATAGGGGTTGGGATTAGGGTTAGTTAACTTAAGTAGTAATATTGATGTGTATATTCTCCTATTCTCCAGTCAGTGAATCGTGAAACGTAATGTTAATATGTTTCTATACCTATATGTTCTGCTTAAAAACCCATAAAGGCAAGCACAGTGTTTAGACATTCTGTTACTTAGACTAGTAAACACTAAGATCCTTCAGCTTTCAATTAACCTGACACAACAGTCTAAACAACAAATGTGTGCCATGTCATTTGTCATCTTTACATCTTGTATCCTTTATATGGTAATTGGATTTTCAAGGTGGAATTGCAGGTCGATCATTTTAAGGATCTAGATGTAAACCTCCCTGGTGTTGCTTTAATATTTTTTTTGCACAATTTGCTTCACACACTTCCTCCAGCAGAGAAGCTTACAATACTACACCCCACCAAATGACTGGATGATGCCTTTTTATTTAAGGTCTGGCTGTGAGCCTCGATTACCGATACACTATCTTCAGGCTCCTGCCGGGATCAGTCAGTATGGTGGACCTTTGGAGGAATGGGTACAAAACCATCAGGAAAGTTTGCAGGTGCTTCAAGAGTATGTGAAGGCTTAGTTGGAGGAACAAGCCACACCACGAAATCGGAAACACAATGAGTTGGTTAATGATTAGGGGTTTGATGAAGGTCAGCTGGTGTGTTTGCGGAACCATGTTCGAGGTAAAATACAGGATCATTGGGATGCCTGTTTGTATATGGTAGTTCGGTGTCCCCAAGATCAGGGTGCAGTTTACTCTGCAACTCCAATGGAGGGGGACGGGGTTGTCCGTCAAGTTCACCGAACAGAGTTGCGTCCAGTACCACAGGGGGTTGTTATGTCAGGGGAAGATGTTCTGGTAATGTCTCCTGAGTCTGGGTTGCCCACAGGGGCAACAGAAATGGAATCGGATGAGGACTCTGTGGTTTTACGGGGACAGGGCTGGTGGGAGGGGTCGCAATAGAGCATCCACAAGTAGGCCTCGTATAATGGAGGAGGTTATGTCCCCCCCGAGGTGTAGAGACCAGTTAAACGTTCGGTGAGGTCCACCACTGGTCATCATACCAACCCTTATAAGTTACCACGGTCAGTGAATGATCGTTCGGTTGGGGAGGAAGACCAGTGGTTTGGGGATAGAATTCTTAGCTGTGATCGTTGGGTCATCAATTTCATTTTGGGGGATGGATTGTAGCCAGGCAATTATAGGCAGGTATAGGAACTGCAGTTCGGACTGGAGGCATAGCCGGGGCGAGATGGCTGTGCATGTTCCGATGGTAGGGCATATTGGCAAAGGAGCAGGCACGGGAAAGACAGGCAGGGTCCTGATAGATTTGGGGGAGCATCGGCGGGCATATTGAATTTGCAGTGTAGCAGCCTTTCTGTTTGCTTGTATATATATGTATATATATATAGATATTTTTTCTTTTTCTTGTGTTTTTTTTTCGCAATGGATATTAAAAATAAAGCAGTCCTCCGTAAAGGAGGGGTGGTGGAGGGAATATATATATACATATATATATAAAATAATTGTCACACAACCTGGGTGACATGCCTTGCCTGCTCACCCAATTTTAGTGCAACTTAGTTATCCATAATGACCAACTAGTCTCGATACACCCATATATATATATATATATATGTACATATATATAGTTTTTTTATTAGCAATAGAAAAGAAAAATAACGCAGTTCTCCGTAAAGGAGGGATGGTGGATGGAATATATATATATATATATATATATATATATATATATATATATATATATATATATACATTTATATAAAATAATTGTCACGCAACCTGGGTGACATGCCTTGCCTGCTCACCCAATTTTAGTGCACTTTAGTTATCCATACTGACCATCTAGTCTCGACACACCCATATATATATATATATATATATATATATATATATATATATGTATATATATATAGATATTTTTTCTTTTTCTTGTGTTTTTTTTTCGCAATGGATATTAAAAATAAAGCAGTCCTCCGTAAAGGAGGGATGGTGGATGGAATATATATATAAAATAATTGTCACACAACCGGGGTGACATGCCTTGCCTGCTCACCCAATTTTAGTGCACCTTAGTTATTCATAATGACCATCTAGTCTCGATACACCCATAAATATATATGTATATATATATAGTTTTTTTATTAGCAATAGAAAAGAAAAATAACGCAGTTCTCCGTAAAGGAGGGATGGTGGATGGAATATATATATATATATATACATTTATATAAAATAATTGTCACACAACCTGGGTGACATGCCTTGCCTGCTCACCCAATTTTAGTGCACCTTAGTTATTCATAATGACCATCTAGTCTCGATACACCCATAAATATATATGTATATATATATAGTTTTTTTATTAGCAATAGAAAAGAAAAATAACGCAGTTCTCCGTAAAGGAGGGATGGTGGATGGAATATATATATATATATATACATTTATATAAAATAATTGTCACACAACCTGGGTGACATGCCTTGCCTGCTCACCCAATTTTAGTGCACTTTAGTTATCCATAATGACCATCTAGTCTCGATACACCCATGAATATATATGTATATATATATATATATATATATATATATATATATATATATATATATATATATATATATATATATATATATATATATATATAGTTTTTCTGTTTTTTTTTTGCAATAGACAATAAAAATAACGCAGTTCTCCATAAAGGAGGGATGGTGGATGGAATATGTATATGCATATATATAAAATAATTGTCACACAACCTGGGTGACATGCCTTGCCTGCTCACCCAATTTTAGTGCACTTTAGTTATCCATACTGATCATCTAGTCTCGACACACCCATATATATATATATATATATATATATATATATATATATATATATATATGTATATATATATAGATATTTTTTCTTTTTCTTGTGTTTTTTTTTCGCAATGGATATTAAAAATAAAGCAGTCCTCCGTAAAGGAGGGGTGGTGGAGGGAATATATATATACATATATATATAAAATAATTGTCACACAACCTGGGTGACATGCCTTGCCTGCTCACCCAATTTTAGTGCAACTTAGTTATCCATAATGACCAACTAGTCTCGATACACCCATATATATATATATATATGTACATATATATAGTTTTTTTATTAGCAATAGAAAAGAAAAATAACGCAGTTCTCCGTAAAGGAGGGATGGTGGATGGAATATATATATATATATATATATATATATATATATATATATATATATATATATATACATTTATATAAAATAATTGTCACACAACCTGGGTGACATGCCTTGCCTGCTCACCCAATTTTAGTGCACTTTAGTTATCCATACTGACCATCTAGTCTCGACACACCCATATATATATATATATATATATATATATATATATATATATATATATATATATATATATGTATATATATATAGATATTTTTTCTTTTTCTTGTGTTTTTTTTTCGCAATGGATATTAAAAATAAAGCAGTCCTCCGTAAAGGAGGGATGGTGGATGGAATATATATATAAAATAATTGTCACACAACCGGGGTGACATGCCTTGCCTGCTCACCCAATTTTAGTGCACCTTAGTTATTCATAATGACCATCTAGTCTCGATACACCCATAAATATATATGTATATATATATAGTTTTTTTATTAGCAATAGAAAAGAAAAATAACGCAGTTCTCCGTAAAGGAGGGATGGTGGATGGAATATATATATATATATATACATTTATATAAAATAATTGTCACACAACCTGGGTGACATGCCTTGCCTGCTCACCCAATTTTAGTGCACTTTAGTTATCCATAATGACCATCTAGTCTCGATACACCCATGAATATATATGTATATATATATATATATATATATATATATATATATATATATATATATATATATATATATATATATATATATATATATAGTTTTTCTGTTTTTTTTTTGCAATAGACAATAAAAATAACGCAGTTCTCCATAAAGGAGGGATGGTGGATGGAATATGTATATGCATATATATAAAATAATTGTCACACAACCTGGGTGACATGCCTTGCCTGCTCACCCAATTTTAGTGCACCTCAGTTATCCATACTGACCATCTAGTCTCGACACACCCATATATATATATATATATATATATATATATATATATATATATATGTATATATATATATAGATATTTTTTCTTTTTCTTGTGTTTTTTTTTTCGCAATGGATATTAAAAATAAAGCAGTCCTCCGTAAAGGAGGGGTGGTGGAGGGAATATATATATACATTTATATAAAATAATTGTCACACAACTGGGGTGACATGCCTTGCCTGCTCACCCAATTTTAGTGCACCTTAGTTATCCATAATGACCAACTAGTCTCGATACACCCATAAATATATATGTGTATATATATATATATATATAGTTTTTTTGTGTTTTTTTTTGCAATAGACAATAAAAATAACGCAGTTCTCCATAAAGGAGGGATAGTGGATGGAATATATATATACATATATATAAAATAATTGTCACACAACCTGGGTGACATGCCTTGCCTGCTCACCCAATTTTAGTGCACCTTAGTTATCCATACTGACCATCTAGTCTCGATACACCCATAAATATATATATATATATATATGTACATATATATAGTTTTTTTATTAGCAATAGAAAAGAAAAATAACGCAGTTCTCCGTAAAGGAGGGATGGTGGATGGAATATATACATACATATATATAAAATAATTGTCACACAACCTGGGTGACATGCCTTGCCTGCTCACCCAATTTTAGTGCAACTTAGTTATCCATAATGACCAACTAGTCTCGATACACCCATAAATATATATGTATATATATATATATATATATATAGTTTTTTTATTTTTTTCGTAATGGACAATAAAAATAACGCAGTTCTCCGTAAAGGAGGGATGGTGGATGGAATATATATATACATATATACATTTATATAAAATAATTGTCACACAACCTGGGTGACATGCCTTGCCTGCTCACCCAATTTTAGTGCACCTTAGTTATCCATACTGACCATCTAGTCTCGATACACCCATATATATATATATATATATATGTACATATATATAGTTTTTTTATTAGCAATAGAAAAGAAAAATAACGCAGTTCTCCGTAAAGGAGGGATGGTGGATGGAATATATACATACATATATATAAAATAATTGTCACACAACCTGGGTGACATGCCTTGCCTGCTCACCCAATTTTAGTGCAACTTAGTTATCCATAATGACCAACTAGTCTCGATACACCCATAAATATATATGTATATATATATATATATATATATATAGTTTTTTTATTTTTTTCGTAATGGACAATAAAAATAACGCAGTTCTCCGTAAAGGAGGGATGGTGGATGGAATATATATATACATATATACATTTATATAAAATAATTGTCACACAACCTGGGTGACATGCCTTGCCTGCTCACCCAGTTTTAGTGCACCTTAGTTATCCATACTGACCATCTAGTCTCGATACACCCATAAATATATATACTGAACAAAAATATAAACGCAACACTCTTGTTTCTGCTCCCATTTTTCATGAGATGGACTTAAAGACCTACAATTCATTCCAGATACACAATATTACCATTTCTCTCAAACATTTCTCACAAATCAGTCTAAATGTGTGATAGTGAGCACTTCTGCTTTGCTGAGATAATCCATCCCACCTCACAGGTGTGCCACATCAAGATGCTGATCTGACATCATGGGTAGTGCACAGGTGTACCTTATACTGCCCACAATAAAAGGCCACCCTGGAATGTGCAGTTTTTTGCTTTATTGGGGGTCTGGGGACTCAGAACCGGTCAGTATCTGGTGTGACCACCATTTGCCTCATACAATGCAACACATCTTCTTCGCATAGAGTTTATCAGATTGTCAATTGTGGCCTGTGGAATGTTGGTCCACTCCTCTTCAATGGCTGTGCGAAGTTGTTGGATATTAGTGGGAACTGGTACACGCTGTCGTATACGCCGGTCAAGCACATCCCAAACATGCTCAACGGGTGACATGTCCGGTGAGTATGCTGGCCATGCAAGAACTGGGACATTTTCAGCTTCCAAGAACTGTGTACAGATCCTTGCAACATGGGGCCGTGCATCATCTGTCTGAGTGGCTGGTCTCAGACGATCTTGGAGGTGAACCTGCTGGATGTGGAGGTCCTGGGCTGGTGTGGTTACACGTGGTCTGCGGTTGTGAGGCCGGTTGGATGTACTGCCATATTCTCTGAAACGCCTTTGGAGACGGCTTATGGTTGAGAAATGAACATTCAATGCACGAGCAACAGATCTGGTTGACATTCCTGCTGTCAGCATGCCAATTGCACGCTCCCTCAATGCTTGTGGCATCTGTGGCATTTTGCTGTGAGACAAAACTGCACATTCCAGGGTGGCCTTTTATTGTGGGCAGTATAAGGTACACCTGTGCACTACCCATGATGTCAGATCAGCATCTTGATGTGGCACACCTGTGAGGTGGGATGGATTATCTCAGCAAAGCAGAAGTGCTCACTATCACACATTTAGACTGATTTGTGAGAAATGTTTGAGAGAAATGGTAATATTGTGTATCTGGAATGAATTGTAGATCTTTAAGTCCATCTCATGAAAAATGGGAGCAAAAACAAAAGTGTTGCGTTTATATTTTTGTTCAGTGTATGTATATGTATACATATAGTTTTTTTTGTGTTTGTGAAAACGGGTCTTTAATCGGGGAAACGGAGCGGGTAGAGCAGGACGGAACGCAGGCATTGACAAACTACAATGACGGACAGGGCAAACAGGTAAGACCAGGACTTAAAATAGGTCATGACTAATCAAAGTAATCGGGCAAAGCAGGAGACGATCAGGGAAGCACACGTGGGTAATCAGGGGGCGTGGCACACACGAGGAGCGGACAAGCCGGGCATATATGTATATCTATATAAAACCTCATTAATGAGGGACAGGGAACAGAACGGACAGACAGAACTGGCACAGGGGAAGGAGCCAGGACAAGACTTGACATAAGACAGGAAAGGCAGAGAAACAGATCAGAAAGGGGGACACGGAGGGAACAGGCAGGACAAAAGGACCGGGAGTGAACGAAGGGAACATCGGGGAAAGAGGAGCAGAAGCCAGAGGGACGAGGGACAAAGAGAGGAGGGACAGAGACAGGAGGAACAAAGCGAGGGGGAGCAGAGGCAGGAGGGACAAAGACGGGAGGCCAGGGAGAGAAGGAGGGGGAACCAAGAGGAGCCCGAGGGAGACCCAGCGGGCGACGGGAGGCAGCCGGAAGGGCTGCAGGCGGCCGGGAGGCCGGAGCCGGAGGGGCCGAGGAGACGGGGTGAGGGACAGACGCAGGGACGAAGGAGGGAGTCGGAGGGGAGACCAGGGAAGGGGACGAAGGAGCTGGAAGGGACCCTGGCGAGGGCAAGGAGAGAGGGGGAGCCGCAGCAGACGGCGACGTCCTCCGACACGCCAGAGCGGGAGGACCAGCAGGCGAATGAGGAGCCGCCGTCGGGGGGCCCGCAGGCAACCGATAAGACGCCGGAGGAGGGACCGAGGCAGGGCGACGAGGCCGCGGAGGGGGACCCGCAGACGACAGCCGACCCGGAGGGCCAGGACCCGCAGGTGCCGACCAAGCCCTAGCGCCGGCGAGGGAGGGCGAGCCAGGGGGCTGGGCGGGTGGGACCCCAGCCGTGCGTCTGTGTCCTCTCCCCTTATGGGACACAGACATAAGGACCTGCGGCCGGGGTCGGGCTCGTCGGGGTGAGGGTACCAGAGTCACAGGGGGAGAAGGGACTGGAGTGGGGCCAGGGACTGGAGCTGCAGGCTGCAGAGGGGGCGCCTGCCCGGGAGCTGCAGGCAGGGAAAGCGCCTCGGACGTGGGCGCGGTAGCTGCAGGCAGCGGAGACGGCTGCTCGGGCTCTGGGGCCGCAGGGGGCACTTATTTTATTATATAAAATAAGTGTCACACAACCGGGGTGACATGCCTTGCCTGCTTGTGGGATGAGGAAGACTCAGGGACTGGAAATGGGATTAAAACTGAAGATGTGCTCATTCCTTTGTGTATTTACAAATTTTCCTTCCGTCAGACATGAGGAGTTTGCTGCTATATTTGGCACTAATAGAGATTCTGATGCTGCTATTTTTATTGTCTATTAGTTTGTTATTATTTACAAGTTCTGTTGTGTTTTTGCATTTTTCTCTTCTGGTTAATTAACTGCTGTCTGTTTGCTGTGAAGTATGAGTGTGGTGAGTAAGACTCAGGGACTGGAAGTGGGATTACAACTAAAGATAACATGCTTATTCCTTTTTGTATTGTTTACAAATTTCCTTCCGTCAAACATGAGGAGTTTGCTGCTATATTGTGCACTAACAGAGATTCTGATGCTGCTATTTTTATTGTTTATAAATGTGTTATTGTTTCCAAGTTGAGTATTCAATAAATGCTAAATTGAGAAATTTTGTGTATCGTTTGTTATTATTAGTGTGATATTTTACCATGCAAATAGAGGGGAAAACGTCCAATTATCGGCCAAAAAAAATCAGCAGCATATATCGGCCATCGCCTGACCCTTGACTTGAAAAACCCATATCGGTCGACCTCTAGTAACAGTACATTCTGTCCAATTCATCCATCGAGTTAAGTCACACACCCACTTGAGGGGGCACTCCGGCAGACGTGAGGATGGGGATGTTCTTTCCGCTATAACATCCACTGCAGAAGTACATCTCGCTCCTGTTCACAGGGCTTACTTCAATGATGAAGCAGGGCTGGTTGTCTGGACAAGAAGTTGTCCTGCTGCTGGGTCTCGGTGCCGTTTTTCCACCTAAGCTTGAAGGTGGAAATGTGTTCCAACTTGGTCCCTGGGACTGCAGCATAGCCAAACATCGCGAGCAGCGTCGGCCACACCCACCACCAGAACCATCACACCGTCCTATACACATAAAGAAGAACTAAAACATAGAGTGTTGTGACAATCTATGCGTTAATGTTTGGCAGCATAGGTGATTCATTAAAATTATACCGAAGAATGGAAAATGTGATATTTAGAATATTTTTTGCCATTTAGTAGCTAATTTAAGCACTTACCCAATGCCTCAATTTGTTTTAGGTCAGTAATGTCTGAGCCAAAAGAATGAATGTATGAATTTAATACAATTCACCCACTCCCACCCACACACAAATCTGAAATTCAATTTAAGACACTTCTTAAACATTAGTGCATTAACAAAAAAGGAAAATCTTAAGAGATTCAGTAGGATTTTCTATGTTAGACTTAAGCTAATAGTTCAATAGTTTTTACATATTTCAATATACCAATTTGACTTTAATGTTGAAACAGATGCTAAAACATGGAATAATTTCATAACTAGAGAAACATGTTATTCACAAACACTAGCAAAGGTAGCTTATAGTTAAGCTTACTTAAGTCAGCAAGTCAGGCTACAGTGTGTAAGAATAGTCGTAAACGATAATTTGTCTCAGTCTTACATGACAGAATAAGTAAACAGAAAATATAAAATGGCTGAAACAGCGTCATTAACGCCAGCTACAGTAGAGGCGCAGAAAAGGTGTCATGACTGAAGTATTCCCAAACTCTGGAAGACCGTATGCGAGCCTTTTTTGCCGCGTGTTTCTCCAGAGGCTCCGGAGCTCCGCTGGTTGAGACAGCCATGTTGGTTCATGTGCAGGGGGACGAGCGGCAAATTTCTTTTTTGCAGGGTGGTAGGTGATGTCTCATTAATATTTATGAGAGAAGTGCTACATGATTGGCCAGTGCATGCCAGTGCATGCCCAAAATGGTGCGGCACTGCATCCAAGCCTGCGGCACTCAGAGTCACAAATACAGTGGAAACCATTTGTAGTAATTACGTCTGTCTGGCTGATTTCCAACTAATTGATATTTGTATATTTATTACATGAATATAAGGTAATATAAGGTAATAGAAGAGGTATTTAATGGTTTTCCATCTGAGGAATTTGCAAAAAACTGCAGTGCATGATGGGTCGGACCTAAAGGCTGCCTTAACGTCCTCATCTGTATGACGACATACATCAAGACTAGGAAGGTGCATAATGTTCATGTCTGGTTGCGTTTGTTGGTCCAGAAAGTAATTCAATTTCGCCATGTAGGTTACGTTCTTAAAAACTGCTTGGATATAGCCCGATTATATGCTGTGGGCCTTTTAATTTCTTTGTTTACCAGGTAGGCTACCTTCTTTAAACTGCGTTTTGTTAGACTACATATTTAGGGAGGTCTTTATAAATTTATAGTAGTCTTCATAAATATGTGCATAGTTTAGCCTAACCCAGCCACTTAAGGGAGAAAGCCAGCTCAACTAGGTGTCGGTCCCAAGCCCGGATTAATGGGGAGGGTTGGCGTCAAGAAATAAAGAGACTGTATCTTCACTGCATGACTGATGTCAAAATGTGTGAAATATGTGGTTGTATTAATAAATGCATTAAAGTAGGTTAATGATTCTGTGCTGTCTAAATTGTATAGAAAATTTCTACGTATAGCCAAACAAATCTCCTCCTGTTTGAAAAGGCATAGAAAAAGCAATTTAGCCACTAAAACTTTACAGTTTTTGTGAGGGACAGTCGAATTCTCTCGTTTCTCTCGTCAAGTTTTTTTGTGATCCTGCACCTACACTTTGCCGGCCCCAGGAGGATGGGCTCCCCCTTTGAGTTTGGTCCCTCCCAAGGTTTCTTCCTTCTTGGGAGTTTTTCCATCCTATCGGCGCCTATGGCTTACTCACTGGGGGCTTTGGGTGGGCATGATATAAAGCAAAGCATTTTCCCTCCCAGTTTCCTCCTCTGGTCCACATTGCAGGACCATCAGCCATCAGAAACAGTCAGACGGTCTCCTTCAGCTTCTTTAGTGTCCTTGGAAGCCAAGGCAGTTTTAGGTCTGAGAAGAGGTTTATCAGAAGGACACATATTACGTCGTTTGTCCTGAAATGTAACATGGGGAGGAAAAGTTAAGCGGTTTAGTCAGATTGGAGTCGTTTATTCAGCAGTGGCAGCGCCAGTGACTTAATGCTACAGGTGCTATAGGGGAGTGAGATTATTTAGACCGGGTGCTTTAGCTTTTCAGCTTATGTAGATGGTGTATAGAAGCACACAGCACGATAAGCTACAGCATGGATAAAATAGGATAAAATATGAAATTCTAACGTCTAGCTCACAGAGCCTCTATGTGTACTTTGAAGAAAAAATACACTACAAGTATGCTGTAAAAACCGCAAAAATGTCTTACACAATATACAGATTTTACAGATAGTTAAAGAAAAAATGAAACCAATATTTTGGGGGTGCTGTGGGGGTACTATGGTCATTGGAGGAGGAGCTAGAGCCCCCCCCCCCAAGCTTTTCCTTGGTGCTGCCACTGTTGTTCAGATTAAAAGTAACATTGTCATTAATAAACAGTACTCTGATCAAATTTTTGCATGTACAAACACAATCAAAGTTTAACCACATGTTTAGACACAATTCACACACCTGTTACATTTCCATAATGCTAAGACTCTCTACACTTACTTCATCCACTTTCTTGTTTGGTACACAGTCATTTGATGGATGTGTAAGATCATTACCAGACCGTCTGCTGCAAACTCTACAGTTAATGAATGGCTGCAAAAACACACAGACACACAAAAACAGTATTTAAAGAGTGGTGGGCAATAAATACAGTGAGAGAAGGTGTAGTAAAGATATATCTAATGATTTAAGGCAGAGCTGCTGGAGTGCAGGGTTTAATGACACAGAACAATTTTAGAGGAAAGAGCTTCCAAAGCAGGGTCACCATAAGGCTATATTATACAAAGCAAGTTCATCTAAAAGTATGAACAACAAATCCCGTTTAACTGAACACTGCTCTGTATTAAAATACTGTCCTCCGATCAAGCTAAGTGGTCCTGTAGTTCACTATTTAAAGAGGTAAATTTAAAGGGTAATTCACACTGCACATCTACCCTGCTCTGACCAGGTTTAATTACTGGCTTTCTAATTAAAACAAGAGTTAAGTCCTGCCCTTTCACCACAAAACACCACACTGCCATTTAAGGCTGATTTCAACAATGAGTTTTAGTTAACCTGGCTCGATTGAGTTAACTCTGGGTATGTAAAACCCGCTTTGTAGTACAGCCCACAGGTCTTTAAATAAGGCCAGCTAGGGTTCATAGCTCGAAGCATAATCTACAGGTCACCCCTCAGATGATTAGCATTTGCTTCTGCCTGGTAATCCAGCCTTTAAGCCTGTAAACCTACTAAAATTTGAGAATAAGGTGAAGGAACTGGCTCTTTGAGGCCACCTATGTATTTGTTACTTTATTGTTGGCTAACTTTCCCCCGCAGGGCATCAAAAAAGTTAACATGAACCTAAATTAATTTGCTAACTGATATGTCCAATGCTCACAGTCACAGTGACTCTTTACTTACCCTCTTGTCCATGAAAATACAGTCAGCCCGATGGTCTGTTGCAGTTGACTTTGGACATTTTGTTGCTCTCAAGAGAATCTCAATGTCAATGTATTCACTGCTGATCTAAATCACATAAACACGTTATATACAAAATTGCCTACAACTGTTTTAAAGGCAATATAACAAACAATAATCACCCAAAAAATGGCAAACTGTCACAGACTTGACTGCAGCAGATTCAGAGAGAAACTGTGAGAAGGTAAAATTGACCAGGGCTGAGATATACAACCATCACTTTCATTGTGAAGAGACATTAAGCATCATATGCATTGAAATTAAAACATCAAAATCAATGTGATACTCATTAGTTCAGCTTGCAGATGATGAAAGTTTCACACTTTTGTAAACACTTTCTCAGCAGTTACCTTCGGACGGCCCTGGATGTTATAGAAATTCATGTGCTGACGGGTTCCTTGATGAGCATTTTCGACTGCGAGTTTAATGGCCGTCTTGTGAGTGCAGGGAGACTGTGGTAATCTTGCTGGGCCTCTGTGGAGATAAGCAGAGCTCCATAAGCCAAAACCAGAAGCAGCAGGCGGGTCATCTTCCTCTCAGCTTTGAAGGGAGAAGCAGGACTGAGGACACTGATCTGTGGTCCCCTTATCCAGCACGTCCAGGGGCGTGTCCTTCACTCGAAACAAACAGACCTTTGAACAACATTGGAAAACTCTTCAGGATGAATTGAGGCAGGTGGTCAAGTGGGTTTATTGTTATTTCAGCAATATACACAGTACACAGTGAAAGGAAACATTGTTCCTCCTGGACCACGGTGCAACACAAAGAAGAAAAACAGAAACAACACAAGATGACACAAGTGCGGGCAAGATAGAACTATACAGAGTGAAAGGAGCACAAACAGAGGGAGAAAGTGCAAGATAAACACAAGAGCAACAATACAATACTACAGGACAAGACAGCGCAGTCAAGAACACAGAGTGCAGCCAGAGCTAACCTGAATAGGGGCATCAAGGTTGCCAGGCAGGCAGAGAAACAGAAAATAGAGGTCTACTTCACATACAACAACCCACAGTGGGTGTGGCAGGGAATACAACACATTACAAACTTCAAAGGCAACAACACCGTCACTGTTAACAGCAACGCCCTTTTAGCAAAGGAGCTAAACAGCTTCTTTGCTCGTCTGGAGGAACACAGAGCAGACATAGCCACACTGCCCCCCTCCCCCAATCTCCAGCACTCACAGACTCCCTCTGCAGGAACACCACGCGAGAAGGCACATTGCATCTCTAGGTGTGTGGAGTTTAAGACAAGGCAAGTGATGCTACGATAATATAATTCCTTGGTAAGACCCCACCTAGAATATTGTGTGCGGGTTTGGTTACCATACCTTAAGAAGGACATTGCTGCCTTGGAAAAGGTGCAACGTAGGGCAACGAGAATGATTCCTGGTCTTAGAGGAATGTCTAATGAGGAGAGGTTAGCTGAGCTGAATCTGTTTAGCCTCGAGCAAAGGAGACTAAGGGGGGACATAATCCAGGTGTTTAAGATTCTAACAGGTCTGGATGCTGTTCAGCCAAATGGCTATTTCAATGTTAGTTTAAATACCAGAACTCGTGGCCATAAGTGGAAATTAGCTGGAGAACATTTTAAAACGAATTTGATGAAGCATTTCTGTACACAGCGTGTAGTTAGAGTATGGAATAGTCTTCCTGTTATTGTAACACAAGCTAAAACCCTGGGTTCTTTTAAATCAGAGCTAGATAAGATTTTTGAGCTATTAGCTAAGTTCTCCTCAAAGGAGCTTGATGGGCCGAATGGCCTCCTCTCATTTGTAAATCTCTTTGGTTCTTATGAGTCAGCTTACAGAGATGAGGTCCAGAAACTGATAGGTTGGAGTTCAGCAAACAATTTGGCACTAAACAGCACAAAGACAAAGGAATCACTGACTTCAGGAAGGATGGAGGCGACACTGGCCTGCCTAGATGGATGGATGGATGTTTTTATTGACATTGTAAGTACAATGAGATTTAGTTTGGAACGCGCCAGCAGCTACACAGTATATTTACAATTATATAGATTGTGAGGCATAAAATAAGGTGTGAGTAATATAACATAACGACATAATATAAGTAATCATTAATTAATCATTACAGATGGTATGAGGTGTGAACCGCTAGGCTGCTATGGCATGTTTGGTATCAAACCGATGGAAAATCACTCCAGTTTCCAAATCTGGTCAGTGGTTACCACGAAAGTGAATATATCAAAAGTTACACCAGCCTAACGAAAATCATCAATACAAGGGAAATCACTCTGGTCATAAATCTCAAAAGGACTGATACAGACCCCCTTCCGAAAGCCCGCCAAATGGATGGTCAGCCATTGGTCCAGGAGTCGAATTCCTGGTCACTCCTATTCACGAACTTTACACTATAAAACCTGGCACCTCAGAACAAAGCCAGGAGAGGAGAAACAGAAGGGAGGAGAAAACAAAAGACCATCAGCACGAAGAGAGGCAGAGAACATCAGCCCAAGAGAAGAGAAGCCCACAAGAAGCCCTCCTGAAGCCTATCAGTGAAGACCCAGCTGGACAGAGAACTGCAACCAAGCCCAAGCTTCACCAGGAGAGGGAATCAGAGGGGCTCCACTCCAACAACCGCTGCAAACACCGCGCCTCCCTGAGTGCCATCACCCATCAGCTCATCAGCCTCCGCAACCAACTGCCAAGACCCCCCCCCCCCCACTCTGCAACCAAGTAAACAAACTTCCTTTCATTTATAACAACCTAAACTCCTATTCACCTGCTATATTACTTTAGGACAGTATTTCCACAAATTGCTTGCTTTGCAGAACAGTATTTTCCCTTTTAAGGTTACTCATTTTAAATCTGGTCATTGCATTTTCATGATTACATTGTTTGTGTCCACTCCGTTATTTCGTGTTTATTGTTTGTTAGGTGTAATGTCTGTCTTATGTTAGTTATAGGAATAAATGCATGTCTTTTACACAACTTCAGCCTCCGTTCATTGAGTGCTCACAAGAATCCCTGCCTGTGCGATCTACGCTCTGAAACCTCAAATTCGCCTGAAATATCGCGAGACTCTCTCTCATTGGCCGTGAGGGGAGCTTCGCTACCGATCGTTTACATTACCTGGTGACGCAGCTCGTTGGACAAGCCTTCTATTCTAACCCAGGTTATTACGTGATACTGGTTATTAATGAGTTCCATTTAAGTCACACATTAACAGACTCACGGTGTTTCGCAATTGAGTTTGAGCCGACCATTCAGCATAAAAATTGGTTAATAATCACAAGGCACAAGGTTTAAACTTATTCTGAGCACACAATTTAAACTTTTTATGACCGAACGTGCAGTGAAGAAGCGCTACTGTCAACTGGTTGCAAAAGTCGCACTCATGGCAATCTGAAGGCATTTAAGCGGGATCATATGGGCTTATTATAGTTATTTTTATTTCTATTATTAGTAGTTATATTATTTTGTTTTATTTTCGGTGATTTCATTGTAGTTCTTTCGTATTAAACTGCAGTAAACTTTAACCCTATGTCTGACGAGATTCTCAGATGTAGCGCTTTGTTTCCAGGTTCAATTCGGACGAGTGTCTCCGTTTCTATATATCCTGGGAGAGATCTCTCTATTAGCGAACGGGAATACTTGTTATGAGGTTCTAACCTAAATTATGTTGCGCTTGGACATAAGACCGATAGCTTAGTTACCTATCAGGATCATACTCGTATGTGTGTGCCTGCTTTAGACAAAGCAAGTTTAACACAACTTTGCGCTGTGAGCCAAGTGTGTGTCATTTAGAAATTGGGAGTCTCCTGTGCTTGAGACCCGCCGTGGTTAAGCACCATTTGCGACGAGATATAGTGCACTCACAATTTAAATCTGTCGCCGTAACGCGTGCGCCGTCTCGCTTCAGTAATTGTTTTAAGGGGTTTTATACTGTGCAAGGCACAGAAGAAGGCCACAAGCAGCATGCGCATGCATTAAATGTGTGTGTCACTCATCTAGCGTCGGCAACCGCCTAGCTATATCTTTGGTTACCTCTAGTGGTCAGGCATAGAACTACCACTCCATTTCGAAATTGCGCCTCTAGTGGCCAGGCATAGAACTACCACTCAATTTCGATATTGCGCCTCTAGTGGCCAGGCATAGAACTACCACTCCATTTTGATATTGCGCCCCCGGTGGTCAGGCATAGAACTACCACTCCATTTCGATATTGCGCCCCCGGTGGTCAGGCATAGAACTACCACTCCAGTTCGAAATTGCGCCTCTAGTGGTCAGGCATAGAACTACCACTCCATTTCGAAATCGCGCTTCTAGTGGTCAGGCATAGAACTACCACTCCATTTCGATATTGCGCCCCCGGTGGTCAGGCATAGAACTACCACTCCATTTCGAAATTGGGCTTCTAGTGGTCAGGCATAGAAC
>NW_026043195.1:0-50758 GCF_023856365.1 Brienomyrus brachyistius | reverse complement strand
GAGTGGTAGTTCTATGCCTGACCACTAGAGGCGCGATTTCGAAATGGAGTAGTACTTCTATGGCTTGCCACTAGAAGCGCAATTTCAAAATTGAGTGGTAGTTCTATGCCTGACCACTAGAAGCCCAATTTCGAAATGGAGTGGTAGTTCTATGCCTGACCACCGGGGGCGCAATATCGAAATGGAGTGGTTGTTCTATGCCTGACCACTAGAAGCGCGATTTCGAAATGGAGTGGTAGTTCTATGCCTGACCACTAGAGGCGCAATTTCGAACTGGAGTGGTAGTTCTATGCCTGACCACCGGGGGCGCAATATCGAAATGGAGTGGTAGTTCTATGCCTGACCACCGGGGGCGCAATATCAAAATGGAGTGGTAGTTCTATGCCTGGCCACTAGAGGCGCAATATCGAAATTGAGTGGTAGTTCTATGCCTGGCCACTAGAGGCGCAATTTCGAAATGGAGTGGTAGTTCTATGCCTGACCACTAGAGGTAACCAAAGATATAGCTAGGCGGTTGCCGACGCTAGATGAGTGACACACACATTTAATGCATGCGCATGCTGCTTGTGGCCTTCTTCTGTGCCTTGCACAGTATAAAACCCCTTAAAACAATTACTGAAGCGAGACGGCGCACGCGTTACGGCGACAGATTTAAATTGTGAGTGCACTATATCTCGTCGCAAATGGTGCTTAACCACGGCGGGTCTCAAGCACAGGAGACTCCCAATTTCTAAATGACACACACTTGGCTCACAGCGCAAAGTTGTGTTAAACTTGCTTTGTCTAAAGCAGGCACACACATACGAGTATGATCCTGATAGGTAACTAAGCTATCGGTCTTATGTCCAAGCGCAACATAATTTAGGTTAGAACCTCATAACAAGTATTCCCGTTCGCTAATAGAGAGATCTCTCCCAGGATATATAGAAACGGAGACACTCGTCCGAATTGAACCTGGAAACAAAGCGCTACATCTGAGAATCTCGTCAGACATAGGGTTAAAGTTTACTGCAGTTTAATACGAAAGAACTACAATGAAATCACCGAAAATAAAACAAAATAATATAACTACTAATAATAGAAATAAAAATAACTATAATAAGCCCATATGATCCCGCTTAAATGCCTTCAGATTGCCATGAGTGCGACTTTTGCAACCAGTTGACAGTAGCGCTTCTTCACTGCACGTTCGGTCATAAAAAGTTTAAATTGTGTGCTCAGAATAAGTTTAAACCTTGTGCCTTGTGATTATTAACCAATTTTTATGCTGAATGGTCGGCTCAAACTCAATTGCGAAACACCGTGAGTCTGTTAATGTGTGACTTAAATGGAACTCATTAATAACCAGTATCACGTAATAACCTGGGTTAGAATAGAAGGCTTGTCCAACGAGCTGCGTCACCAGGTAATGTAAACGATCGGTAGCGAAGCTCCCCTCACGGCCAATGAGAGAGAGTCTCGCGATATTTCAGGCGAATTTGAGGTTTCAGAGCGTAGATCGCACAGGCAGGGATTCTTGTGAGCACTCAATGAACGGAGGCTGAAGTTGTGTAAAAGACATGCATTTATTCCTATAACTAACATAAGACAGACATTACACCTAACAAACAATAAACACGAAATAACGGAGTGGACACAAACAATGTAATCATGAAAATGCAATGACCAGATTTAAAATGAGTAACCTTAAAAGGGAAAATACTGTTCTGCAAAGCAAGCAATTTGTGGAAATACTGTCCTAAAGTAATATAGCAGGTGAATAGGAGTTTAGGTTGTTATAAATGAAAGGAAGTTTGTTTACTTGGTTGCAGAGTGGGGGGGGGGGGGTCTTGGCAGTTGGTTGCGGAGGCTGATGAGCTGATGGGTGATGGCACTCAGGGAGGCGCGGTGTTTGCAGCGGTTGTTGGAGTGGAGCCCCTCTGATTCCCTCTCCTGGTGAAGCTTGGGCTTGGTTGCAGTTCTCTGTCCAGCTGGGTCTTCACTGATAGGCTTCAGGAGGGCTTCTTGTGGGCTTCTCTTCTCTTGGGCTGATGTTCTCTGCCTCTCTTCGTGCTGATGGTCTTTTGTTTTCTCCTCCCTTCTGTTTCTCCTCTCCTGGCTTTGTCCTGAGGTGCCAGGTTTTATAGTGTAAAGTTCGTGAATAGGAGTGACCAGGAATTCGACTCCTGGACCAATGGCTGACCATCCATTTGGCGGGCTTTCGGAAGGGGGTCTGTATCAGTCCTTTTGAGATTTATGACCAGAGTGATTTCCCTTGTATTGATGATTTTCGTTAGGCTGGTGTAACTTTTGATATATTCACTTTCGTGGTAACCACTGACCAGATTTGGAAACTGGAGTGATTTTCCATCGGTTTGATACCAAACATGCCATAGCAGCCTAGCGGTTCACACCTCATACCATCTGTAATGATTAATTAATGATTACTTATATTATGTCGTTATGTTATATTACTCACACCTTATTTTATGCCTCACAATCTATATAATTGTAAATATACTGTGTAGCTGCTGGCGCGTTCCAAACTAAATCTCATTGTACTTACAATGTCAATAAAAACATCCATCCATCCATCTAGGCAGGCCAGTGTCGCCTCCATCCTTCCTGAAGTCAGTGATTCCTTTGTCTTTGTGCTGTTTGGTGCCAAATTGTTTGCTGAACTCCAACCTATCAGTTTCTGGACCTCATCTCTGTAAGCTGACTCATAAGAACCAAAGAGATTTACAAATGAGAGGAGGCCATTCGGCCCATCAAGCTCCTTTGAGGAGAACTTAGCTAATAGCTCAAAAATCTTATCTAGCTCTGATTTAAAAGAACCCAGGGTTTTAGCTTGTGTTACAATAACAGGAAGACTATTCCATACTCTAACTACACGCTGTGTACAGAAATGCTTCATCAAATTCGTTTTAAAATGTTCTCCAGCTAATTTCCACTTATGGCCACGAGTTCTGGTATTTAAACTAACATTGAAATAGCCATTTGGCTGAACAGCATCCAGACCTGTTAGAATCTTAAACACCTGGATTATGTCCCCCCTTAGTCTCCTTTGCTCGAGGCTAAACAGATTCAGCTCAGCTAACCTCTCCTCATTAGACATTCCTCTAAGACCAGGAATCATTCTCGTTGCCCTACGTTGCACCTTTTCCAAGGCAGCAATGTCCTTCTTAAGGTATGGTAACCAAACCCGCACACAATATTCTAGGTGGGGTCTTACCAAGGAATTATATTATCGTAGCATCACTTGCCTTGTCTTAAACTCCACACACCTAGAGATGCAATGTGCCTTCTCGCGTGGTGTTCCTGCAGAGGGAGTCTGTGAGTGCTGGAGATTGGGGGAGGGGGCAGTGTGGCTATGTCTGCTCTGTGTTCCTCCAGACGAGCAAAGAAGCTGTTTAGCTCCTTTGCTAAAAGGGCGTTGCTGTTAACAGTGACGGTGTTGTTGCCTTTGAAGTTTGTAATGTGTTGTATTCCCTGCCACACCCACTGTGGGTTGTTGTATGTGAAGTAGACCTCTATTTTCTGTTTCTCTGCCTGCCTGGCAACCTTGATGCCCCTATTCAGGTTAGCTCTGGCTGCACTCTGTGTTCTTGACTGCGCTGTCTTGTCCTGTAGTATTGTATTGTTGCTCTTGTGTTTATCTTGCACTTTCTCCCTCTGTTTGTGCTCCTTTCACTCTGTATAGTTCTATCTTGCCCGCACTTGTGTCATCTTGTGTTGTTTCTGTTTTTCTTCTTTGTGTTGCACCGTGGTCCAGGAGGAACAATGTTTCCTTTCACTGTGTACTGTGTATATTGCTGAAATAACAATAAACCCACTTGACCACCTGCCTCAATTCATCCTGAAGAGTTTTCCAATGTTGTTCAAAGGTCTGTTTGTTTCGAGTGAAGGACACGCCCCTGGACGTGCTGGATAAGGGGACCACAGATCAGTGTCCTCAGTCCTGCTTCTCCCTTCAAAGCTGAGAGGAAGATGACCCGCCTGCTGCTTCTGGTTTTGGCTTATGGAGCTCTGCTTATCTCCACAGAGGCCCAGCAAGATTACCACAGTCTCCCTGCACTCACAAGACGGCCATTAAACTCGCAGTCGAAAATGCTCATCAAGGAACCCGTCAGCACATGAATTTCTATAACATCCAGGGCCGTCCGAAGGTAACTGCTGAGAAAGTGTTTACAAAAGTGTGAAACTTTCATCATCTGCAAGCTGAACTAATGAGTATCACATTGATTTTGATGTTTTAATTTCAATGCATATGATGCTTAATGTCTCTTCACAATGAAAGTGATGGTTGTATATCTCAGCCCTGGTCAATTTTACCTTCTCACAGTTTCTCTCTGAATCTGCTGCAGTCAAGTCTGTGACAGTTTGCCATTTTTTGGGTGATTATTGTTTGTTATATTGCCTTTAAAACAGTTGTAGGCAATTTTGTATATAACGTGTTTATGTGATTTAGATCAGCAGTGAATACATTGACATTGAGATTCTCTTGAGAGCAACAAAATGTCCAAAGTCAACTGCAACAGACCATCGGGCTGACTGTATTTTCATGGACAAGAGGGTAAGTAAAGAGTCACTGTGACTGTGAGCATTGGACATATCAGTTAGCAAATTAATTTAGGTTCATGTTAACTTTTTTGATGCCCTGCGGGGGAAAGTTAGCCAACAATAAAGTAACAAATACATAGGTGGCCTCAAAGAGCCAGTTCCTTCACCTTATTCTCAAATTTTAGTAGGTTTACAGGCTTAAAGGCTGGATTACCAGGCAGAAGCAAATGCTAATCATCTGAGGGGTGACCTGTAGATTATGCTTCGAGCTATGAACCCTAGCTGGCCTTATTTAAAGACCTGTGGGCTGTACTACAAAGCGGGTTTTACATACCCAGAGTTAACTCAATCGAGCCAGGTTAACTAAAACTCATTGTTGAAATCAGCCTTAAATGGCAGTGTGGTGTTTTGTGGTGAAAGGGCAGGACTTAACTCTTGTTTTAATTAGAAAGCCAGTAATTAAACCTGGTCAGAGCAGGGTAGATGTGCAGTGTGAATTACCCTTTAAATTTACCTCTTTAAATAGTGAACTACAGGACCACTTAGCTTGATCGGAGGACAGTATTTTAATACAGAGCAGTGTTCAGTTAAACGGGATTTGTTGTTCATACTTTTAGATGAACTTGCTTTGTATAATATAGCCTTATGGTGACCCTGCTTTGGAAGCTCTTTCCTCTAAAATTGTTCTGTGTCATTAAACCCTGCACTCCAGCAGCTCTGCCTTAAATCATTAGATATATCTTTACTACACCTTCTCTCACTGTATTTATTGCCCACCACTCTTTAAATACTGTTTTTGTGTGTCTGTGTGTTTTTGCAGCCATTCATTAACTGTAGAGTTTGCAGCAGACGGTCTGGTAATGATCTTACACATCCATCAAATGACTGTGTACCAAACAAGAAAGTGGATGAAGTAAGTGTAGAGAGTCTTAGCATTATGGAAATGTAACAGGTGTGTGAATTGTGTCTAAACATGTGGTTAAACTTTGATTGTGTTTGTACATGCAAAAATTTGATCAGAGTACTGTTTATTAATGACAATGTTACTTTTAATCTGAACAACAGTGGCAGCACCAAGGAAAAGCTTGGGGGGGGGGGGCTCTAGCTCCTCCTCCAATGACCATAGTACCCCCACAGCACCCCCAAAATATTGGTTTCATTTTTTCTTTAACTATCTGTAAAATCTGTATATTGTGTAAGACATTTTTGCGGTTTTTACAGCATACTTGTAGTGTATTTTTTCTTCAAAGTACACATAGAGGCTCTGTGAGCTAGACGTTAGAATTTCATATTTTATCCTATTTTATCCATGCTGTAGCTTATCGTGCTGTGTGCTTCTATACACCATCTACATAAGCTGAAAAGCTAAAGCACCCGGTCTAAATAATCTCACTCCCCTATAGCACCTGTAGCATTAAGTCACTGGCGCTGCCACTGCTGAATAAACGACTCCAATCTGACTAAACCGCTTAACTTTTCCTCCCCATGTTACATTTCAGGACAAACGACGTAATATGTGTC
This sequence comes from Brienomyrus brachyistius, assembly GCF_023856365.1. Classification (NCBI taxonomy): domain Eukaryota; kingdom Metazoa; phylum Chordata; class Actinopteri; order Osteoglossiformes; family Mormyridae; genus Brienomyrus; species Brienomyrus brachyistius. The sequence goes on along the minus strand of NW_026043195.1, from coordinate 44,695 downwards.
CTTCTGATAAACCTCTTCTCAGACCTAAAACTGCCTTGGCTTCCAAGGACACTAAAGAAGCTGAAGGAGACCGTCTGACTGTTTCTGATGGCTGATGGTCCTGCAATGTGGACCAGAGGAGGAAACTGGGAGGGAAAATGCTTTGCTTTATATCATGCCCACCCAAAGCCCCCAGTGAGTAAGCCATAGGCGCCGATAGGATGGAAAAACTCCCAAGAAGGAAGAAACCTTGGGAGGGACCAAACTCAAAGGGGGAGCCCATCCTCCTGGGGCCGGCAAAGTGTAGGTGCAGGATCACAAAAAAACTTGACGAGAGAAACGAGAGAATTCGACTGTCCCTCACAAAAACTGTAAAGTTTTAGTGGCTAAATTGCTTTTTCTATGCCTTTTCAAACAGGAGGAGATTTGTTTGGCTATACGTAGAAATTTTCTATACAATTTAGACAGCACAGAATCATTAACCTACTTTAATGCATTTATTAATACAACCACATATTTCACACATTTTGACATCAGTCATGCAGTGAAGATACAGTCTCTTTATTTCTTGACGCCAACCCTCCCCATTAATCCGGGCTTGGGACCGACACCTAGTTGAGCTGGCTTTCTCCCTTAAGTGGCTGGGTTAGGCTAAACTATGCACATATTTATGAAGACTACTATAAATTTATAAAGACCTCCCTAAATATGTAGTCTAACAAAACGCAGTTTAAAGAAGGTAGCCTACCTGGTAAACAAAGAAATTAAAAGGCCCACAGCATATAATCGGGCTATATCCAAGCAGTTTTTAAGAACGTAACCTACATGGCGAAATTGAATTACTTTCTGGACCAACAAACGCAACCAGACATGAACATTATGCACCTTCCTAGTCTTGATGTATGTCGTCATACAGATGAGGACGTTAAGGCAGCCTTTAGGTCCGACCCATCATGCACTGCAGTTTTTTGCAAATTCCTCAGATGGAAAACCATTAAATACCTCTTCTATTACCTTATATTACCTTATATTCATGTAATAAATATACAAATATCAATTAGTTGGAAATCAGCCAGACAGACGTAATTACTACAAATGGTTTCCACTGTATTTGTGACTCTGAGTGCCGCAGGCTTGGATGCAGTGCCGCACCATTTTGGGCATGCACTGGCATGCACTGGCCAATCATGTAGCACTTCTCTCATAAATATTAATGAGACATCACCTACCACCCTGCAAAAAAGAAATTTGCCGCTCGTCCCCCTGCACATGAACCAACATGGCTGTCTCAACCAGCGGAGCTCCGGAGCCTCTGGAGAAACACGCGGCAAAAAAGGCTCGCATACGGTCTTCCAGAGTTTGGGAATACTTCAGTCATGACACCTTTTCTGCGCCTCTACTGTAGCTGGCGTTAATGACGCTGTTTCAGCCATTTTATATTTTCTGTTTACTTATTCTGTCATGTAAGACTGAGACAAATTATCGTTTACGACTATTCTTACACACTGTAGCCTGACTTGCTGACTTAAGTAAGCTTAACTATAAGCTACCTTTGCTAGTGTTTGTGAATAACATGTTTCTCTAGTTATGAAATTATTCCATGTTTTAGCATCTGTTTCAACATTAAAGTCAAATTGGTATATTGAAATATGTAAAAACTATTGAACTATTAGCTTAAGTCTAACATAGAAAATCCTACTGAATCTCTTAAGATTTTCCTTTTTTGTTAATGCACTAATGTTTAAGAAGTGTCTTAAATTGAATTTCAGATTTGTGTGTGGGTGGGAGTGGGTGAATTGTATTAAATTCATACATTCATTCTTTTGGCTCAGACATTACTGACCTAAAACAAATTGAGGCATTGGGTAAGTGCTTAAATTAGCTACTAAATGGCAAAAAATATTCTAAATATCACATTTTCCATTCTTCGGTATAATTTTAATGAATCACCTATGCTGCCAAACATTAACGCATAGATTGTCACAACACTCTATGTTTTAGTTCTTCTTTATGTGTATAGGACGGTGTGATGGTTCTGGTGGTGGGTGTGGCCGACGCTGCTCGCGATGTTTGGCTATGCTGCAGTCCCAGGGACCAAGTTGGAACACATTTCCACCTTCAAGCTTAGGTGGAAAAACGGCACCGAGACCCAGCAGCAGGACAACTTCTTGTCCAGACAACCAGCCCTGCTTCATCATTGAAGTAAGCCCTGTGAACAGGAGCGAGATGTACTTCTGCAGTGGATGTTATAGCGGAAAGAACATCCCCATCCTCACGTCTGCCGGAGTGCCCCCTCAAGTGGGTGTGTGACTTAACTCGATGGATGAATTGGACAGAATGTACTGTTACTAGAGGTCGACCGATATGGGTTTTTCAAGTCAAGGGTCAGGCGATGGCCGATATATGCTGCTGATTTTTTTTGGCCGATAATTGGACGTTTTCCCCTCTATTTGCATGGTAAAATATCACACTAATAATAACAAACGATACACAAAATTTCTCAATTTAGCATTTATTGAATACTCAACTTGGAAACAATAACACATTTATAAACAATAAAAATAGCAGCATCAGAATCTCTGTTAGTGCACAATATAGCAGCAAACTCCTCATGTTTGACGGAAGGAAATTTGTAAACAATACAAAAAGGAATAAGCATGTTATCTTTAGTTGTAATCCCACTTCCAGTCCCTGAGTCTTACTCACCACACTCATACTTCACAGCAAACAGACAGCAGTTAATTAACCAGAAGAGAAAAATGCAAAAACACAACAGAACTTGTAAATAATAACAAACTAATAGACAATAAAAATAGCAGCATCAGAATCTCTATTAGTGCCAAATATAGCAGCAAACTCCTCATGTCTGACGGAAGGAAAATTTGTAAATACACAAAGGAATGAGCACATCTTCAGTTTTAATCCCATTTCCAGTCCCTGAGTCTTCCTCATCCCACAAGCAGGCAAGGCATGTCACCCCGGTTGTGTGACACTTATTTTATATAATAAAATAAGTGCCCCCTGCGGCCCCAGAGCCCGAGCAGCCGTCTCCGCTGCCTGCAGCTACCGCGCCCACGTCCGAGGCGCTTTCCCTGCCTGCAGCTCCCGGGCAGGCGCCCCCTCTGCAGCCTGCAGCTCCAGTCCCTGGCCCCACTCCAGTCCCTTCTCCCCCTGTGACTCTGGTACCCTCACCCCGACGAGCCCGACCCCGGCCGCAGGTCCTTATGTCTGTGTCCCATAAGGGGAGAGGACACAGACGCACGGCTGGGGTCCCACCCGCCCAGCCCCCTGGCTCGCCCTCCCTCGCCGGCGCTAGGGCTTGGTCGGCACCTGCGGGTCCTGGCCCTCCGGGTCGGCTGTCGTCTGCGGGTCCCCCTCCGCGGCCTCGTCGCCCTGCCTCGGTCCCTCCTCCGGCGTCTTATCGGTTGCCTGCGGGCCCCCCGACGGCGGCTCCTCATTCGCCTGCTGGTCCTCCCGCTCTGGCGTGTCGGAGGACGTCGCCGTCTGCTGCGGCTCCCCCTCTCTCCTTGCCCTCGCCAGGGTCCCTTCCAGCTCCTTCGTCCCCTTCCCTGGTCTCCCCTCCGACTCCCTCCTTCGTCCCTGCGTCTGTCCCTCACCCCGTCTCCTCGGCCCCTCCGGCTCCGGCCTCCCGGCCGCCTGCAGCCCTTCCGGCTGCCTCCCGTCGCCCGCTGGGTCTCCCTCGGGCTCCTCTTGGTTCCCCCTCCTTCTCTCCCTGGCCTCCCGTCTTTGTCCCTCCTGCCTCTGCTCCCCCTCGCTTTGTTCCTCCTGTCTCTGTCCCTCCTCTCTTTGTCCCTCGTCCCTCTGGCTTCTGCTCCTCTTTCCCCGATGTTCCCTTCGTTCACTCCCGGTCCTTTTGTCCTGCCTGTTCCCTCCGTGTCCCCCTTTCTGATCTGTTTCTCTGCCTTTCCTGTCTTATGTCAAGTCTTGTCCTGGCTCCTTCCCCTGTGCCAGTTCTGTCTGTCCGTTCTGTTCCCTGTCCCTCATTAATGAGGTTTTATATAGATATACATATATGCCCGGCTTGTCCGCTCCTCGTGTGTGCCACGCCCCCTGATTACCCACGTGTGCTTCCCTGATCGTCTCCTGCTTTGCCCGATTACTTTGATTAGTCATGACCTATTTTAAGTCCTGGTCTTACCTGTTTGCCCTGTCCGTCATTGTAGTTTGTCAATGCCTGCGTTCCGTCCTGCTCTACCCGCTCCGTTTCCCCGATTAAAGACCCGTTTTCACAAACACAAAAAAAACTATATGTATACATATACATACACTGAACAAAAATATAAACGCAACACTTTTGTTTTTGCTCCCATTTTTCATGAGATGGACTTAAAGATCTACAATTCATTCCAGATACACAATATTACCATTTCTCTCAAACATTTCTCACAAATCAGTCTAAATGTGTGATAGTGAGCACTTCTGCTTTGCTGAGATAATCCATCCCACCTCACAGGTGTGCCACATCAAGATGCTGATCTGACATCATGGGTAGTGCACAGGTGTACCTTATACTGCCCACAATAAAAGGCCACCCTGGAATGTGCAGTTTTGTCTCACAGCAAAATGCCACAGATGCCACAAGCATTGAGGGAGCGTGCAATTGGCATGCTGACAGCAGGAATGTCAACCAGATCTGTTGCTCGTGCATTGAATGTTCATTTCTCAACCATAAGCCGTCTCCAAAGGCGTTTCAGAGAATATGGCAGTACATCCAACCGGCCTCACAACCGCAGACCACGTGTAACCACACCAGCCCAGGACCTCCACATCCAGCAGGTTCACCTCCAAGATCGTCTGAGACCAGCCACTCAGACAGATGATGCACGGCCCCATGTTGCAAGGATCTGTACACAGTTCTTGGAAGCTGAAAATGTCCCAGTTCTTGCATGGCCAGCATACTCACCGGACATGTCACCCGTTGAGCATGTTTGGGATGTGCTTGACCGGCGTATACGACAGCGTGTACCAGTTCCCACTAATATCCAACAACTTCGCACAGCCATTGAAGAGGAGTGGACCAACATTCCACAGGCCACAATTGACAATCTGATAAACTCTATGCGAAGAAGATGTGTTGCATTGTATGAGGCAAATGGTGGTCACACCAGATACTGACCGGTTCTGAGTCCCCAGACCCCCAATAAAGCAAAAAACTGCACATTCCAGGGTGGCCTTTTATTGTGGGCAGTATAAGGTACACCTGTGCACTACCCATGATGTCAGATCAGCATCTTGATGTGGCACACCTGTGAGGTGGGATGGATTATCTCAGCAAAGCAGAAGTGCTCACTATCACACATTTAGACTGATTTGTGAGAAATGTTTGAGAGAAATGGTAATATTGTGTATCTGGAATGAATTGTAGGTCTTTAAGTCCATCTCATGAAAAATGGGAGCAGAAACAAGAGTGTTGCGTTTATATTTTTGTTCAGTATATATATTTATGGGTGTATCGAGACTAGATGGTCAGTATGGATAACTAAGGTGCACTAAAACTGGGTGAGCAGGCAAGGCATGTCACCCAGGTTGTGTGACAATTATTTTATATAAATGTATATATGTATATATATATTCCCTCCACCACCCCTCCTTTATGGAGAACTGCGTTATTTTTATTGTCTATTGCAAAAAAAAAACAGAAAAACTATATATATATATATATATATATATATATATATATATATACATATATATTCATGGGTGTATCGAGACTAGATGGTCATTATGGATAACTAAAGTGCACTAAAATTGGGTGAGCAGGCAAGGCATGTCACCCAGGTTGTGTGACAATTATTTTATATAAATGTATATATATATATATATATTCCATCCACCATCCCTCCTTTACGGAGAACTGCGTTATTTTTCTTTTCTATTGCTAATAAAAAAACTATATATATATACATATATATTTATGGGTGTATCGAGACTAGATGGTCATTATGAATAACTAAGGTGCACTAAAATTGGGTGAGCAGGCAAGGCATGTCACCCCGGTTGTGTGACAATTATTTTATATATATATTCCATCCACCATCCCTCCTTTACGGAGGACTGCTTTATTTTTAATATCCATTGCGAAAAAAAAACACAAGAAAAAGAAAAAATATCTATATATATATACATATATATATATATATATATATATATATATATATATATATATATATATATATATATATATATATATATGGGTGTGTCGAGACTAGATGGTCAGTATGGATAACTAAAGTGCACTAAAATTGGGTGAGCAGGCAAGGCATGTCACCCAGGTTGTGTGACAATTATTTTATATAAATGTATATATATATATATATATATATATATATATATATATATATATATATATATATATATATATATATATATATATATTCCATCCACCATCCCTCCTTTACGGAGAACTGCGTTATTTTTCTTTTCTATTGCTAATAAAAAAACTATATATATGTACATATATATATATATATATGGGTGTATCGAGACTAGTTGGTCATTATGGATAACTAAGTTGCACTAAAATTGGGTGAGCAGGCAAGGCATGTCACCCAGGTTGTGTGACAATTATTTTATATATATATGTATATATATATTCCCTCCACCACCCCTCCTTTACGGAGGACTGCTTTATTTTTAATATCCATTGCGAAAAAAAAACACAAGAAAAAGAAAAAATATCTATATATATATACATATATATATATATATATATATATATATATATATATATATATGGGTGTGTCGAGACTAGATGATCAGTATGGATAACTAAAGTGCACTAAAATTGGGTGAGCAGGCAAGGCATGTCACCCAGGTTGTGTGACAATTATTTTATATAAATGTATATATATATATATATATATATATATATATATATATATATATATATATATATATATATTCCATCCACCATCCCTCCTTTACGGAGAACTGCGTTATTTTTCTTTTCTATTGCTAATAAAAAAACTATATATATGTACATATATATATATATATATGGGTGTATCGAGACTAGTTGGTCATTATGGATAACTAAGTTGCACTAAAATTGGGTGAGCAGGCAAGGCATGTCACCCAGGTTGTGTGACAATTATTTTATATATATATGTATATATATATTCCCTCCACCACCCCTCCTTTACGGAGGACTGCTTTATTTTTAATATCCATTGCGAAAAAAAAACACAAGAAAAAGAAAAAATATCTATATATATACATATATATATATATATATATATATATATATATATATATATGGGTGTGTCGAGACTAGATGGTCAGTATGGATAACTAAGGTGCACTAAAATTGGGTGAGCAGGCAAGGCATGTCACCCAGGTTGTGTGACAATTATTTTATATATATGCATATACATATTCCATCCACCATCCCTCCTTTACGGAGAACTGCGTTATTTTTATTGTCTATTGCAAAAAAAAAAACAGAAAAACTATATATATATATATATATATATATATATATATATATATATATATATATATACATATATATTCATGGGTGTATCGAGACTAGATGGTCATTATGGATAACTAAAGTGCACTAAAATTGGGTGAGCAGGCAAGGCATGTCACCCAGGTTGTGTGACAATTATTTTATATAAATGTATATATATATATATATATTCCATCCACCATCCCTCCTTTACGGAGAACTGCGTTATTTTTCTTTTCTATTGCTAATAAAAAAACTATATATATATGTACATATATATATATATATATGGGTGTATCGAGACTAGTTGGTCATTATGGATAACTAAGTTGCACTAAAATTGGGTGAGCAGGCAAGGCATGTCACCCAAGTTGTGTGACAATTATTTTATATATATGTATATATATATTCCATCCACCATCCCTCCTTTATGGAGAACTGCGTTATTTTTATTGTCTATTGCAAAAAAAAAACAAAAAAAACTATATATATATACATATATATTTATGGGTGTATCGAGACTAGATGGTCATTATGAATAACTAAGGTGCACTAAAACTGGGTGAGCAGGCAAGGCATGTCACCCAGGTTGTGTGACAATTATTTTATATATATGTATATATATATTCCATCCACCATCCCTCCTTTATGGAGAACTGCGTTATTTTTATTGTCTATTGCAAAAAAAAAAACAAAAAAAACTATATATATATATACATATATATATATGGGTGTATCGAGACTAGAAGGTCATTATGCATAACTAAAGTGCACTAAAATTGGGTGAGCAGGATAGGCATGTCACCCCAGTTGTGTGACAATTATTTTATATATATGTATATATATATATATATTCCCTCCACCACCCCTCCTCTACGGAGGACTGCTTTATTTTTATTTCCATTGCAAAAATAAAAAATTTTAAAACACAAAAAAAAAAAAAAACGAAAATAATAATAATAAAAATAATTTTGAATGTGTATTCAAATAAGTTTGAATGTGTGTGAACTATATATAAATATATATATACACATGCATATACAGAAATATATACACACACACACATATATATATATACACACACACACACAGACACACACTCACATAAACACATACACACACTGTGTACAGTCTTATGCAAAGGTTTGGCACCCCTTGACAAATAACATCTTTTCAATTACAAAAGCAACAATATCAGTTAATACAGTCTCTTTAGGAACTGGGGGAAAAATACACAATATTTTCAGCAAACATTGATGAATAGTTACTTTTTATGCCATAAATTGAACAAAATTACAAAATAAAAACATTATTATGGCACTCTGCAAAAGTTTGGGCACCCTACGTAATCAGTACTTAGTAACACCTCCTCTGCCAGATATCACAGCTTACAAGCGCTTCTTATAGCCAGCTGAAAGGCTTTCAGTTCTTGTACTTGGGATTTTCTCACATTCTTCCTTGCAAAAGGCTTCTAGTTCTGTAATATTCTAATATATCAAGGGCTGTATTGTCAAATAGGAGATCGGCAGCATTCTCCCACCTGAGAAAACTGTACTACAATGCCCTTGATAGTGTGTAGAAACACACTCGTCAGCTCTAGTCCTCCTGTAACAACGCAAAAGGACTGGCAACCCTCAGGTATTTATGCGTGCGATTGTATGATAAATTCACCCTGACAGTCTCACACTTCTCTTGGTACCAACAGGTCTCATGGAATATATAAAAGGCAACTGCAACAATTATACTCGGCACTAAACATCGAGGCACGGAAATGCAGCAGAGCTTGTGTATTTCTCAGGATGCATTCTAGTAAAATGCCCGGAAAATGAGCTAAAGACATATTTCAAGGGGCACTATATAAAACCGATGGAAATTTTACTGATTAAATAAAAGGAAAAGCATCGTTTGAAAAATCACAAATGTTTCTAAGATTCAATGCATCGCTTTTTGACCACATCATAGCGATGAACACATCATTGTTCCTGACAATGTCCTAATACAGAAATAAAACTTTATGTTGGTAAACTCAAAAAGCCTTCAGCTGTCACACTGGCTAACGATCTCAAACGATTATAAAGCAGCATTTTGAAAAGCGCTGTTTTAAAATAACAGATACAACACTTACCTTGTCTTCTGGCCAAATGCTTTTCACGGCTTGGCACTCCAACGGTGCTGAAACGAAATTTGTATTTCCTCCTACCTCGTTGGCCCTTCAGTTCTTCTTTTCTCCCTTTGGATGTTTTTTTCCTTCTTCTTTGGATATTGTTTTTTATTTTTGTTTGTTTTTTTTTACTTTGCATGTTTTTCCTTCTTCGGATATTATTTTTTTGGCTTATTTTTTTAGACGATGTTTTTTTCGTCTTCTTTAAAAATTGATTTTTTTCGTCTTCTTTAAATATTGTTTTTTTTTTCATCCTTTTGATGTTGTTTTACGGAACAAGAGCCGTACAGTGCTACTCTATCAGGAGGTAGCGCCAACTGAACGCCTTGAAGCAGTACCCAGCTCTTTTATAGGGAGCGTCAACCCGAAGTCAAGTTCTAGAACGTTGCACTCACTTTTCATTGGTTTCCCAGCTATGCTGTCAGAATAATGTTTGCTGATTGGTCGAAAATTTTAAAACGTACCCGAGTACTGTAAAAAAAACTCAAGATCTTGCTACCCTACGGAGCACCCATAAGGTGATTTTTTTTATACGTTATATGCAGCTATTTGTAGCAGGCCGTAATTAGACTAATCCACCCTTTGTCAATAAAGCCAACAAGAGAACAGGTTGCCCAAAGTTTGCTCAGGTACACGCCACAGCACAACCTTAAAAACACATCCAGCACAAATCACACTAGTGAATGACACAGCAAATCACAGCAATAAAAAAGACCCCTATGGGCAATCCAGCACCCAGACTACAGGTGCCAAAAGGCCCAGCCTGCCTAATAATGAACCCAAAATATACATACAACAAAGAAAAAGACACAAACAAAAAAGAAAATAAAACTAGCCAGCTGCTCCCACTAAACCCCGCTCCCGAGGCCACTAAGCCGGCTGGCTTGATAATACACGATACAACCTCAGATAAAACATATTAAAGCAACACCAGGGAGGTTTACAACCTGATCCTTAAAATTATCGACCCGTAATTCCACCTTGAAAACCCCATGGGTGTAACATGCACCCATGATTTGGAACAGCAGCATACCTGTCAAGGTTTGGATTTGAAAATAAAGGAAATTTTCCGGCACCCGCTGTGAGCCATCCCACCACCGCAACCAGGCTCCAGTATCCCTTACATTTTAAGACAGGAAATATAAAATAATATAAATTATATAAAATATAATATAAATATAAATATAAATATATAAAATATAATATAAAATATATTTTTGGCCACAACCGGGATTCGAACCCCGGTCTCCCGTGTGAAAGGCGGCGATCTTACCACTACACTATCCAGCAACTATATAATATAAGGGAGATTTACGGGAAAATACTAATACGGGAGGACGGCGGGAAAGAGAAGTAAAATACGGTAGTTTCCCGGCCAAAACGGGAGACTTAACAGCTATGGCTGTCTCTGGCCACGCCCCCTACAGTCGGTCCGGCCCCTGTTCGCGTGTTCGCGAAAACGACTTCATTTATTTTCTTATTGATTTATCGACAGACTTTTTAGACGTTATAATAACAACACTTATCTGTCCTCTTACTGTCCATGATACACAATGACGAGACACATGTTCACTAATGACGAGAACTATTCTATTTTTCATGCCGGGGGTCCTTCAAATCTTACATTTACAAATCTTGTTCTTGTTCTCTGCTTTCTCCTTTCTCGTTCCCGTAGATATATATTATTATACGGAGATTTACGGAGTCTTCAAAGACGGTCCGGCTCCAGCTCAAGGATCACTGTTGCTGTGGTGTAGATCAGCTGATCTGTAGTAGTCTTCTACGTACATCTTCTAGTAGACCTTCTGAGGGTACTTCACGCATTCTTGGTCGGAGGGTCCAGGTTTCCAGCTTAGCTTATTTCTTATTTCTCAGGTCAGCTGCTCTTGTTTGGGATGTGCTTGACCGGCGTATACGACAGCGTGTACCAGTTCCCACTAATATCCAACAACTTCGCACAGCCATTGAAGAGGAGTGGACCAACATTCCACAGGCCACAATTGACAATCTGATAAACTCTATGCGAAGAAGATGTGTTGCATTGCATGAGGCAAATGGTGGTCACACCAGATACTGACCGGTTCTGAGTCCCCAGACCCCCAATAAAGCAAAAAACTGCACATTCCAGGGTGGCCTTTTATTGTGGGCAGTATAAGGTACACCTGTGCACTACCCATGATGTCAGATCAGCATCTTGATGTGGCACACCTGTGAGGTGGGATGGATTATCTCAGCAAAGCAGAAGTGCTCACTATCACACATTTAGACTGATTTGTGAGAAATGTTTGAGAGAAATGGTAATATTGTGTATCTGGAATGAATTGTAGGTCTTTAAGTCCATCTCATGAAAAATGGGAGCAGAAACAAGAGTGTTGCGTTTATATTTTTGTTCAGTATAGAATAAGCCCAGATTTATGTTTATTCAGTGGAGATAAGTACAACCTCTAAAGATAGGCCTACACCCGTTTTGGCAGTGTCTCCGGATCCCATGACAAATAATGCCTTCAGTACATCCTCCTCAACCCACACTGAAAGCAGAAGTGCTATGGGCTTTGCAAACGGTTTGCCGACATCACTCCTATACGTCCAATGATGACATTCACACCGTCTCCAGGGTGATGTTCCCTGACTCGCAGGGTCACTTGTGGTAAAGATAAAACCACTTTTCTTGCGCGATTTGGACTCGCTCCATATATTAAAAGGGAGCTTCGTTGTCATGTTTGACATAAGTATGAACAGGACCATCAAAAGAAAACAACTGGATGTGCATGTCAGTTATTGGGTGAATTATGAGAATGGCTCTCGAGTGCAGTCCTGGTTCTGGGATCACAGTACATGAGCCACTCCACCGCTGAAGACTTACTGGAGAAGTTTAAGGTAAGCCATTCAATAACATTTAAACTCATTAACGAACCCATGATTTTTAAATATCCATGGTTTATCTTTACATGTGTTTAAATGGGAGAACCATATTTATTGGTAAGCATATTTTAAAGATTTTATTGCTGCTTCATGGCTTTTGCTGCAAAAAAAATAGTTCATTGAGGAAATAGAATGTTTAAGTGTTGTGTAGCAACATGTACAGCTGTTGTACAGGCAAAAACTCTGGCTCAGTCCAAAGGAGGTGGATATAGGAATGGCTGTCATCAAGGTGGGACTTCTGTGAATTCACTGGTATCTTTACATACAAATGTATCAAACAATTGTGAAGTAAAAAATATGTGAATAACATGGAGTTTGAGCTGGTTTGATATGTACAGCTGAGGTAGTGTTAACCTTGGGCTGAGTGTGCAGAAAGATTCTGGAAATTTGACAAACCATCTTTTTGTCAGAGACAGTCAGGAGCCAAAGGCAGTGGAAGTGACCTTGGTGTCCTTCAGATTAAAAAAAATTGCCAGATTGTGCTCTCAAAAATGTGCAAAAAGGCCTTGGATAAATGCCCTCTGAAGTACTCGATTGTACATGAGATGACGTGCTTGGACCCAAACAAAATGCACACCAGCCAGATAACTGCCAGCAGAAAAGGAGAAATCTCATGCAGAAGTTTGCGCAGGAGAATCGGTTGGCAGGCAGGATATCTGCTGGTAAATCATAGGATAAGAATAGGATAGTTCAGAATATTATTTTTAAATTATGCTTTTCTTTTTTCACATCTAACTGAATCAGGGACGGATTACAAACCGGGTTAGCGGGGCCGCTGCCCAGGGGCCCTTGGGGTGCAGGGGGCCCGTGGGCCCCAAGCCCAAAACAATTTGCAACGCTTATCAGCAATGTATTTTCGTTTGTCTATTTTAGAGGGCCTACATTCTTTGATCCTCTGCCTACAAGGTCCCCTGACCCTATAGGGAGGGTGTTTGGCTGCCAAGGGCCCTTGACTTGTGGTGGTTGTGGTGGTGGTGCAGGTGGTGGTGGTGGGGGGGGGCCTCGCGAACGTTTTACCCAGGGGCCCACACAACCCATAATCCGTCCCTGAACTGAATAGTGTTAACACGTAGATTTTAGCAGTATTTAGAAGACCGACTCTTGGTGTTTGAAAAGAAGCATCAGCCCAGTTATATTTTCTTTGATGAGCCTAGAGATATCTCAAGATTAAATTAAAATGATTGCACATTTATGGTATCATAGGAAAATTGGGTTATAAATCACTTTCCTATTCTACATGTGATTCTGTGTATTGACATTGTTGATCTGCATCTAATCTACTGTAATTAATGTAATTACAGGTGATGCAATATCCCAGCAGTCTGATAATCACCTGCACAATGAGGCAAAAGGCTTGGATTTTATATCCTTCATTCCTTCAGCACCATCCAAAGTTGATGTCTTTTTACATCAAAAAGTTAGTGGGCCTTATCCTGACCTCTGGATGTTCTGCAAGAACTTGCTGCTGCTGTCCTATGGGCAAGCCGAAGTGGAACGAATAGAGGTGGAGACCTGCAACTTATCAGAGGAAACAGTTGTTGCACAGAGGCTTATATGCGACCATGTCAGAGTGTGTGGGGGAGCAACCAAAGCGCCTCTGACCAAAGGTGAAAGATGAGCGAAAAGCAAAAAAGAAAACTTGAGGAACTCAAGAGGAAGAGAGTCTCACTGGAAAGTGTATGTGAGAGTTTACAAAAGGATGCTGAGCACATGGCAGAGGAAGCAGAGAGTGCTGCTGGAACCAAAAGGGCAACATTACTTACCAAGTCCAATACTCTGAGCCGACGAGCGAAGGAGGAGAAAGAGCAGTTGGTGGTCTTAAATGCAGATACTGAAGAATAGGCTACTGAACTGTGACTCCTAACACATCAAGAGTGAATCGGTGGAAACAAAAATATTTAGGTTCTTTGCATTTTTGGAGTATTTTACTTTCTGTGCCTGTTTGTACATTGTTCACAGCCATAATACTTTATAATTACAAGGTAGTTTTATGTTAGAGCTCTTGCTCCAATAAATATGTGCCTTGTAATTAACTAAATTCTAGGCTATTCAGTTTTTTTTGCCCTCGTGATGGTCGTGGGTTGTGAAAAAAGCCTTCTTCTTAGGGGTACCGCTGGGGCCAGCCGGGCGTATGTCGTGGCTTCAGTGAGTACTTATGTTTGTCATGCTGCCTGTGTACTTTATAGCGGCACAACATATTTCTGCAAATTGCATGCGTCAAATTGTCTGTCTCTCTTAAAAAATATGAAGTGTCACCAAAATTTTAAATGGGGAATCAATCTCAATGAAAAATATTCGTCAAGTAACGTTTCTAAAATAATATAGACATACTAATAATTATATATTAATAAATCGGATGAACGATGCATCCCAAATTGTATCCGCTGCGCACTTCTTAATCAGGGCAATCGCATCGTGGAGGTTTCTGCAGACGCCCAAAAAGACTTACTTAAGAAAACTGTTGCATGATAATTTGTACCATTTTCAAGGGTGGGGGGCGTGCAGTAGATGCCCCCTTTATTTTTGTGCTTCTGCCGTTCAAACCGAGCAGCACTGAGTTTGTCATGGCACCTGACGCCAAATCTACTGCTTAGCTGCTACAGACAGAACTATCTTCAAATCACCACTAGGGGGTGTCAATGCTGCAGCTTCGTTCTATGGTTGATCTTTTTCAAAGACAGTTTTTTTTCTCTCTCTCCACATAATCAACTTAACTGATTAGCGTGCTTTCATAGTAATGGTTTTTAATCCGTGTTAATCTTCTGAACAATGACTAGTAAAGGTTCTATGAGGTTGTCCTACTTACTATGGATTTTAAGTTTTTTATCAAGGTGTTAAAACGTACCACAGTTGCCAGTCCTGTGTTTTATGTCTAGCAATTTGTACAGTTTCTTCAGTATAAACACATGCCATGATCTGTGAGAATCTCCTCCAGAACTCTGCATTTCCTCAAGATCTTTTTGTAATATTGCATCATGGCACTGCTCAGAACAACACAGATGGTGCATAACAACACAAGGGAGTACAAGACAACATGGTGCAGAAACAGTGCGATACAAAGCAGGACAAAACTGGATGATACGTGGTCAGTGGTGGATAAAGTGCAGTAACAGCTGTACAGTGCAGCTGCCGTGGAAATGACTGTTACAGGGGATGCAAAAGCTGCAGGTTTGAATTGTTTGGCGAATGAAGCTGTTCATGAATCTGCTAGTCAGTGTTTGTGGATGGTGGTCAGAGTCCTGGATTATAGACTGAACCTTGTTACTGTGGCAGTTAAAGTACAGCTGGTCAATGGAGGGCAGTTCAGTGCGAATGATGTTCTTAACAGACTTCGCAATGTACTGCCTTCCTGTCATGTGGCTCCACCATACCATAGTACTACTGTAAGAACTAGGGATGTAACGATACATTCAACTCACCATTTGATACGATTCACGATTCTGAGTTCACGATACAATTTTCTCATTTTTTGCAGAATGAGCTGCAGACAAATATATTCAAAAATATTCTTATATTTATCTTTCTGAACTGTTGACACTGTTGTGAACAGTGCAACTGAATTTGAATAAAATACTGTTGAAAAAAATCCCAAATCAAAATAAGTAAATAAAAAAAAATAAATCAAATAAATAAGCTAAGGTTTGCATGTGCAGCTTTTTAGCGTGCTTTGCCCTTTTAATAATCTTCACTCAGCTCACGGTGGTGCCAGTGGACCTGTTTGTGTATGTTATCAGTCTATTACAATGTTTGCATGCAGTTTATGTCTTGTCTGTGCTTTTCTCGCTGTTTCCTCCTCGTTTGTGATTACCGGAAAGCTAATATGCTGCCACACCGCCAATTGAAGATCGGGCGGTGCGTCCATCCATCCATTTTCTGAAACCACTTAATCTCAACTGGGATCGCGGGGGAGACCGGAGCCTATCCCGGGAACAAGGGGCGCAGACAGGAACCAAGCCCAGGCAGTCACCTACACACCGCAGGTCGCACACACTCACACAACTACAGGGCCAATTTAGACTCACCAGTCAACCTATCCTGCATGCTTTTGGACCGTGGGAGGAACCTGGAGTCCCCGGCGAAAACGGGGAGAGCATGCGAACTCCACACAGAAAGGGCCCTGGACCGAAGCCAGCACTAACCACTGTGCCGTCCTCAGTTTCAAATTCATTCATCATCTCGCGTTCGCTCAAAACCAAAAACTGACGTACGATGTCGACGTGATACGCAGTGACATCTGACGTCAAACTCACATTGTGAAATCAAATGTAATATTACACCAGTTTTTCTGTTAAAGTACTGTGAAGTACTCCTACAATAGTGATTCATTTTCCACATCAGCCGGTTTAAATCTTCATGCATTTGCACCGATTTTTAACTGATTTGTGATTCATCATTACATGCCAGGGCCAGCAGCTCTGCATGGCTCGACCCTCATAAACATTCTCCACACATGCTGTTCAGGCAGTGGCCACAGAAATTCCCCCAGTGAACTTTATGCTTTCTGTCGGAGAGTATGCTGTGTTCTGGCCTTAAACCCTGCATACTACTTTGCAGACTTTGATCCTCTTAACAACAATTGGCATTTCTGGTGGCTGAATATCCATCCATCCGTCATCCAACTGCATGCTTAAAAGCTGTGAATAATAGTAATAATTCTTAAAATTGCAACTATCTAGAATTTCAGCCTAGTTACTCAGCTAAATTACTATTTAAACCTAGAATAATTTCTATAAGGGGCGGCATGGTGGTGCAGTGGTTAGCACTGTCGCCTCACACCTCTGGGACCCGGGTTCGTGTCTCCGCCTGGGTCACATGTGTGTGGAGTTTGCATGTTCTCCCCATGTCGTTGTGGGGTTTCCTCTGGGTACTCCGGTTTCCCCCCACAGTCCAAAAACATGCTGGGGCTAATTGGAGTTGCTGAATTGCCCGTAGGTGTGTGTGTGTGAGTGGATGGTGTGTGAGTGTGCCCTGCGATGGGCTGGCCCCCCATCCTGGGTTGTTCCCTGCCTCGTGCCCATTGATTCTGGGATAGGCTCCGGACCCCCCGCGACCCAATAGGATAAGCGGTTTGGAAAATGGATGGATGGATAATTTCTATATGTGTGATAGAATCAAAAAATATTTTGTTTTACATATAAATCTTCACAAGGTGTATTACACATGGTATTCCCCAGACACCGCCACCCCAACAGATGCTTTGTTTGTTAAGACAATAGCTCAGAAAGTGGTTGATCGATCTTTTGCAGCTTTTACCAAGGTTTGTACAAGCCAAAATTAAATTTTGAAACGGATCCCTGCCACACCCTGCCCTCCTGAACCTCCCGTTTCCTCCCTAGTGTGGTATAACGTGCCATGCCTGTTCCGCGTTTGTTTTACCTCTCCTTCCTGCCCTTGTGTTACTCATTTCAGGTGCCTCTAGTTTGCTCCCTGCTTAGCCTTGTATAAATGTGCTTCTCAGTCCTGCCTTTAATGTTGCTGCTGCTGTTTGCCTGTGTGTTCTTCCCTGCTTATGATTCCCCCGTGATCCAGTTGTGATCCAGTTGTCTTCATATCATGTATTCACATTCCTCAGCTGAGAGTGAACAAAGTTCTGTGGAAAGTATCTGACTACAGATAGACTTTCACCCAGTTCTCTGCGGGAGCTCTGATTACAGAGTGACTCCCCGACTACTTCTGAAGCCCTTCCTTAAGTATCCAGACCAGGTGATGGCATGTTTCTGAAGACTGACTAATTTCGGTCAATGGTTAATTTTAGGGGCATTGCTGACCTTGGTTCTCAAGTCCCCAGCCAATCAGATCACTTTAGGGGGTGGTTGTAATTCCCTTGTTCTACCATGAGAGAATCTCTCTCAGTTTGGTGGGTTGAGCCGAAGTTTCTGTATTTCTCTTAGGAAAAGCTATACTGCCTTAAATCTGAGAGTATAATACTCCTCGTCTCATGCCTATTCAAACGAGACCAAACATGCGTGTATTTGTCCCTAACATCTATGTGTGCTGAGTTATCCTGTTTATAGTGGAAAAGGTGTCTGTGTCTGGAGGCTGACAGCTGTTGTTGCTGTGGATTGATTGTGGAACTCTGGTCACTCCGGGGGTGAAAGGTCTTGCTTTTTCTGTGCTGCTCCAGTTATTCCTATCCAGTCTCTCAGGAGCCGGCAGGCCTTTGCCTTCCTTAAAAGGGGTGGTTTGACGAGTTGAGTCCAGTCTTGCCTGGGCCAGCGGAGCTCTGAAATAGACTGATGCAGGCTGATCAGAGTTGGGGCCTGCAGGACCTATAAGTTTTATGTCCTTACAGAATGTAAGTGGCATCATACTAAACTAGTGGTGTTCGAACTAGCATGGAAAGAGGCTATGGGTAGCTACAAAAAGGCTCTTAGTGCCGCCAAATCATCTAGTATCTATCAGAACTAATTGAAATAAACAAAAATAATCCTAGATTCCTATTTACTATGGTGTCCAAGCTGACTAATAACCAGACCACTGGTTATTTTCCAGTGACGACTTTATGAAACTTTTTGACCAAAAATATGCTCAATTAAACAGAACATTTTGAATATTGAATATTGGTTAACCAGTCAGAACTGATGTACTTAATTTTATCTTCAAATTCATCTACTTGTATGCTAGACCCTGTTCCATCAAAATTATTCAGCGATGCTCCCAGCATTGATTGAACCGCTACTAGCAATAGTTAAACTAAAACATATAATCATATTACCCCAATTTTATCTTCACTGCACTGGCTGCCAGTTAGATTTCGTGTTGACTACAAAACACTGCTCTTAACCTATAAAGCTGTAAATGGTCTTGCACCGCAGTATGTGAGTGACCTCATTTGCGTTCCGAATCATACACTTAGATGACGAGATGGAGGTATTCTATCCGTACCCAGAATAAAGAACATTACCTTTGGGGGAAGAGCATTTGCTCATAAAGCACCACAGCTATGGAATAAACTTCCTATTAGTGTTCGGAACTCAGACACAATCTCTGCTTTTAAGTCAAGGCTTAAGATGTACCTCTTTCGCCAGTCTTTTGGATAGTTAAATCTTCTTTTCTAAGGTGAATGGGAAATCTGGAGGTTCATAGTTATTTGAGATTGAAGGGGAAAGGGGGGATTGGTGCTGTCGTCCTGCCACTCTCGCCGATCACTTAAGCTGTGGATGGGAGGTGGCTTGACGCCAAAACCTCTGTAAACCCTCATGCCTGTGCTTCCTTCCAGGTCACTCTTTTAGGCAGGCTGTCATAGTTGCTTTAGTCCTGCCGGTTAGGTGTAGGGCAATAACTCTTCTCCATCTTCTCTTTTTCGAGCTGATACCGAGCCGACTACACCGTGTGAACCCGCACCTGGACTCCTGGATATAACTACATGAAACCAACTGGGACTTTATAACTATATGAACTCTAATGAATGTCAATGTAAATGCAGTTTCATGCTCCTTGGTCGCCCAGAGGAGGATGGGGTTCTGAGTCTAGGTTCCACTCAAGGTTTCTTCCTGCTAGAGGGAGTTTCCTTGCCACTGTCGCCTCAGGCTTGCTTGGTGGGGTTCTGGCCGGTTAAATGTAAAGTGCTTTGTGACAATGCATGTCGTTAAAAGCGCTATATAAATAAAATTGAATTGAATTGAAGTGCTTCCTCAGATTCATTTTTAAATGTTCTCCAGCTAATTTCCACTATGGCCACGAGTTCTAGTATTTTAAATTAATATTGAAATGGTCATTTGGCTGAACAGCATCCCGACCTGTTAGAATCTTATATACCTGGATCATGTCCCCCCATAGTCTCCTTTGCTTGAGGCTAAACAGATTCAGCTCAGCGAACCTCTCCTCATAAGACATTCCTCTAAGTGCAGGAATCATTCTAGTCATCCTACGTTGCACCTTTTCCAAGGCAGCAATGTCCTTCTGAAGGTATGGTGACCAAACCTGCACACAGTATTCTAGGTGGGATCTTACCAAGGAATTATATAATCGTAGCATCACTTCTCTTGACTTACATCTCTAGGTGTGTGGAGTTTAATCCAACATCCTTTTGCCTTTTTTTAATGCTTCCCCACACTGGCAAGAGTGGGACATGGAAGTATCAACATACACACCGAGATCTTTCTCGTAATCAGCTACCTTTATTTCAGTGGAACCCATAAAATATCTGTACTTTACTATATTTACTATATTTCTGCTCCCTGCATGGATTACCTTATATTTATCTATGTTAAATTTCATCTGCCACGTATGAGCCCAGTCGCTAATTAAATCCAGATCCTGTTGTAGCCTCTCTGGACATGAGACATGATCTAACATCAATCAGAAGATACCACACCAGCAGATAATGATTTCTGGAATAGTAAAGTTAAAGGTTGGCTAATAATACCCCTCATCTCTTTTAAAACTATAGATAAGATGCCATCAGGGCCTTGCGATTTATTTATTTTGAGCTTAGCTAGGCTTTGTACCACATCAGCCTCAGTTATACATATATTGGTCATAGACATCGTTGTATTTGTACTAAATGGTGGTAAGCTATTCTACTGTGAACAGCCATTGTAAAATAATCATTAAACTCATTTATATCAATTTCATTTTCAATTATAAGGCCCTTACTATCCTGCAAATGAGTGATTTTCAGCTTTTAGAGCTCTTTCGGAGTTAAAATATTGGAAGAAACTTTTAACGTCATCCTTATAACTGTTATTAACTAAACCTGTAGACTTAGATACTCCTGCTTTATTTTGAAATCATTAGTTAATTTCCATTTGTGGAAGAAAGCCCTTTTGCTCCTGACTTTATTCTTAATTTTCGTAGTAAACCACCTGTGACATCGCGTGCTGGACGAACAGGCAGGAAGCGAGGAATCAAGGATCCGGGAAACGGAGAGTCGGGAATGAGGGTTTATTGATGAAAACAGGTACCAACAGCGAGAGATTTCAATGACAGGACTGGGGAAACAGACTTGAATGTGGACTAAATACACAGGACTACTCAAACTGACAGAAAACAGCTGGTTACAATCGGGGCAGCACACATGGTTAATGAGGGGGCGTGGCACACACGAGGATCGTACAAGCAGGTCATGACACCAGCTTGGTTGCAGTTTCCTAGATTTAGTTTTTCTGGAAACGGGTATGAAGTTCTTTTGCACTTGCAACAATGTGATTTTAAAAAATTCCCATGCCTCTTCCACAGTATTGCTATTTAACTCCATCCGATTTACAGTTTCTAGTTTCAGTCTCATACCATTGAATTACCCTTCCTAACATTGTATACTTTTGTTTTGGACTTGGTTGAAGACTCAGGCAGCAGGAGTTGCCCCAACGTTGGTATGTCCTTATCCATAAGGGGGAGTAAACGTTCTGGTTTCCCGACCTTATAGATGAAGGAGTTGGGGGATGTTGCCAGTGACCTGCCGGATTCCAGGCAGAACAGGCCTCGCTATGCCACAGCCCTTCAGAGACTGGGCCTTCCGTGCAGAACCTCTGCATCCAAATTAGACCAGTTGTTTAACAAAACCCTAAAATGGGGTTATTTTTGACATGGAACGGGACTTTGATTCAACAACCCATTACTTAGTTGCGGCAAGTACCCAATATCAAGTATAGCTGCAAAGAATCTGCCAGAGATTTTCAGAGAAGTTCCCCAGATGCATGGACTGGACTAAGGTGCGTCAGATTAAACAGGAGCCTGGTAAATTCTGTGAGCCCCACGCCAAGTGACTGATGGAAACATACTCCAGCTACAGTGAGATGGACCCTCCAGCGGACCGAGAGTGGGATTCCCTCTGGGAGCGACAACTCGTGCAGTTGCTGGTGGATGAGCTGCAAACAGACATCAAGAAGGACTTCCAACCTCACAATCATTTACCAAACCACTTCAGGTAACTTGTAAAGATGTAGGTATTGGAGTATTCACACATTCATTTCCAGTGTCCACCTCCTGTCCGGTAAATTTGGCAGGACAAAATTTGAATAACCTATAGGCCAGACTCATGAATGCGGCTGAACGAGTAAAGGTAGAACAGGTGGCCAATCCTGTTATACAGTCCTAGTAGATTGAGAACCACCTGATTGCAACTGTAGTTGGAATCAAGGGCTGAGCAGCATGGTGGCCTGGGGGACAATTATGAAAACACAGACCCACTGATATCCTTAAAACCCACAATCAAAAGAGGAGTCAGGATGGCCAGTGACATGTGCTGGCTAAATGGGGACAACAAAGAGAGAACAGAACAAGGCAGGGAGGGATTCTGACACAGGTGCCATGCTACTTTGTTTAAATATGCTGTAATGTTTTAGTGCAAGCCTTAGACAATGGAATCTCTGAATGACGCCGCAGTCTGGCTCTTTCTGAAGGTCCTATACTGTAACCGTCCTGAGAAGTTGTTTGCATGCACTTGCTGCCTTGACACTTGTTGATGTGCGTGTGCCCTGCTCGAGCAGTAAAGGGGAGATCACATGCAGAGCTGATTTTCTGTAGTTCCTTAGAATAAAAATAGAATATTCTCTTCAAATAGGAACACATGCTGCGTTTGATTATTTCACTCCAACTCGGACAAAAACGTCACGAAAAACATCACTTCCCATTAGAAACGCCTCTTTTATGACGTTAATGTCTGACAGAATCTTCTTGTCCGAGTTGCCCCTGTGACGTAATTTCAACATGGCGGCTTACACACTCAACATTAATTCTATTTTACAAATCCTTAAAAATGTTTATTTTGTTAAATTTATTATTATCCCATCCATCCATTTTCCAAACTGCTTATCCTACTGGGTCACGGGGGGTCCGGAGCCTATCCCGGAAGCAATGGGCACGAGGCTGGGAACAACCCAGGATGGGGGGCCAGCCCATCGCAGGGCACACTCACACACACCATGCACTCTCACATGCATTCCTACGGGCAATTTAGCAAGTCCAATTAGCCTCAGCATGTTTTTGGACTGTGGGGGGGAACCGGAGTACCCGGAGGAAACCCCACGACGACATGGGGAGAACATGCAAACTCCACACACATGTGACCCAGGCGGAGATTTGAACCTGGGTCCCAGAGGTGTGAGGCAACAGTGCTAACCAGTGCACGACCATACCGCCCATTTATTATTATTATTATTTATAATTATTAGTAATTATTAATGTAATTGCACGTGTTCGATTTAGAGAATACCATATTGTGACCGTAAACAGTATCCTAACATGCAATATCAGATTTTTACCAGACTTGTTAGTGTTTTTGGTTTGTTTGTAGTTTGTTTGCCTCTCGAAAAAAGAATATCGCTATGAATGTACTAAAATACTTTATAAAGCTTTTAATGTGGTTTGACTAGTTCCTGTTTCTTGTTTATTTGTCTGAAATAATAATCTTACTCCATAACTGCTAAAATATAAAGCAACAACACAGCAGCGTATTCATGGAGGCAGCCATGTTTGTTCCGAGTTGTGCTAGCTTGAACGGGAGATTGTTGGATGTGATGTCACCCAATTTGGAATTTCCAAGTTCCGAGAGAAAAACGAACGCACCACAAGACTCTGGCTGGAAATTTCTACAATAGAGCCATTTAGTTATTTCTAGAAAAATATTTAGAGCCAATGACCTGATGTCATTGTAACACAGGTCACTGTCCGTGGTGCTGAATTCTCTACTTGATGGGCTGGTGCTGAATGAATATGACAGCTGGCCAACATGTCTGTGTGCTTCCACTGACTGGCACCCAGACATATAATGACTTTTAACAATGAGGAGGGAAACGTCCAGACAGGAAATTAGTCAACAGTAATTAGTAATCACATATAGTTCTCATTTATCATGATGTAAAATTCAAAAACCTTTTTTTTATTATTAAGGGATAAATGTAATTGAGTTTTAATGTATCCTTTCCGCTCTTAAAATCGCAAATTATTTCTGACTATTAATCTGCACATTTTAATAATTTCATTAATATTACCTAATTGGTTTGTCTTTTTTATTAAATTTTAAAACTAGCTGTACAATTGTTGATGTTGTTGCTGTTCTGAATGTCATTGGCCTGTTGCCTTACGTCTGTCTAAACATGAGTGAGGGGATGGATGCACTATTCTATGGGGGCCTCTGTAGAGAATAAATGATCCTAATTTTATATTGAGAGAGATGGTTAATTCCTTTTTAATCCATACTGCGTTCAGAGCCCCTGTTCTGCCGTTGATCACTGCTGCATATCATCCCCAAACCAATGGCCTGGATGAGAAAACGAATGATGACATAAAATGGTAAGTCTGTTTTTGAGGTTGTTTTAGAACTGTGTGAGACAGGCTCTATTCTTTTAACATTACATCAGGAATTACTGATATTATTGACAATCAATCCCTTAATATACAGTATCTCACAAAAGTGAGTACACCCCACACATTTTTGTAAATATTTTATTATATCTTTTCAAGGGACAACGTTAAAGATATGAAACTCTGATAGAATGTAAAGTAATCAGTGTACAGCTTGTATAATGGTGTAAATTTGATGTCCCCTCAAAATAACTCAACACACAGCCATTAATGTCTGAACTGCTGGCAACAAAAGTGAGATTAAAAATGATTTGTGGCAAGATCGGATCATGTGTGTTGAAGAGTTTCTTATGACTGACAAGTAGTTATTTAAAAACATATCTTGAAACAGCAAATTACATTGTTCTTAATGCTTTTAGAAAATGACTCTTTATAATGATCTGTGAATAATAATAATTTGCTATGAATGTTTTTCCACTTCAGCTTTCCACAATTATTCTTCCCGATGAGAAAAGCTACGGCACGTTTTTTGATGAAAAAAATAAAGTAGTTGAGACAATAAGCAACAACAGCTGAAAACATCTCCTAGTAACAGGAAAAACAGAAGCAGGCATGTGGTAAACGAATACAAAAGAGGTACCAAAACACAGTTTATCATGTTGGAGATGAGGCGCTTCTGTTCAACATGAGGAAGCGGGGACGGAAAGGAGGAAGAACGGAACCGGATTTTACCGGACCTTATGTCATCCAGGCAATATGTGGCAAGCTGGTTACACTGTCTAATTCTGAAGGGGCAACTTTAAAGAACAAATACAATGTAAAGCACATACAGAAGGAGCCAAACTGATGTCCCAAGTCAGGAATCCCACAAGGTGCCAGAAGAGTATAAGACCAGTAAACCTCCCTCTAGCGCAGAGCTTCTGACAATCGAGAAGGATGCTGACAGTTGAAAAAAAACTCATGTCTGTGTGTTATGAAAGAATATCAATAAATGTTTCCGAAAGGGGATGACTCATTTGGTAATTATTTACGGCTTATGTTATGGCTGCCAATTTACAGTCTTTACTGAAGTCTGACTTCTTTTGAGTCACCTTTAATATAGATTGGACACTCTCTATGCAATGTGCAATACTTACATAGATGGTAAATGTTTACCTGCTTGCACAGATGGATGATTAGGTAATTAGTGTAAGTGTGTGTGTGTGTTCAATCGCATGTATGTCCAAGGTCCATAGTAAATAATATACACTGATCAAGAGATGCCCGAAAGTGGATAAAAGAGGACATTAGTGGGTGTATCACTTAGTGTAACGCGTGCAGGAAAATGAGCAGGACTGCAAGCCATATAATGACCCTTGTCTAGCTCTTAATACAGTATGCATACAGTGATGTATCTACAATGGACAGCTACTATGAGCAGATAGCACAGTACAGGTGCTTATAAGATCTGTATGCTATTTCCATCCATCCATCCATTGTCCAAACCGCTTATCCTACTGGGTCGTGGGGGGTCTGGAGCCTATCCCGGAAGCAATGGGCACGAGGCAGGGAACAACCCAGGATGGGGAGCCAGCCCATCACAGGGCACACTCACACACTATTCACTCATACATGCATACCTACGGGCAATTTAGTAACTCCAGTTAGCCTCAGCATCCATCCATCCATCCATTGTCCAAACCGCTTATCCTACTGGGTCACAGGGGGTCCGGAGTCTATCCCGGAATCAATGGGCACGAGGCAGGGAAGAACCCAGGATGGGGGGCCAGCCCATCACAGCTCACACTCACACACCATTCACTCACACATGCACACCTACGGGCAATTCAGCAACTCCAATTAGCCTCAGCATGTTTTTGGACTGTGGGGGGAAACCGGAGTACCCGGAGGAAACCCCACGACGACACGGGGAGAACATGCAAACTCCACACCCATGTGACCCAGGCAGAGACTCGAACCCGGGTCCCAGAGGTGTGAGGCAACAGTGCTAACCACTGCACCACCATGCCGCCCCCTGTATGCTATTTCATTCTATAAAAAGAAACTTACTGTACTGTACAATAAAGTATTTCACCACTGCTTCTTCCTCAGCTCCCACTGTTTGCTAGCACATGCATCTTTTGATTTCTTAGTGCAATCTGTGCTTTATTTTTTTTTTGTGAAATGTAAGTGCAGTATCTGTTTATTAAGTGCTGTGGTTTAATATGTACATTATTATTTCAGTACTGTGTATACTGTCCTTAATGTCTTGCCTCTCTCGTATAACTTGAGATACGCCCAAATTGACTTGCAACAAGTGGTCCTGGTTCCAAATGCGGAAGGCGATGGATACCTGTATTTTATATGCTGTAGTGTGCTGGGTGTCAGACATTGCAATGCACCTTGCTTTGATCTTGACCTGTTAGATCAGAGGGAGGTAATCTTATCCAGAAAGGGCCACTGTGTATGATGGTTTTCACTGCAACTCTCTGAACAGCGAACCTAACAGTTATCCCAATACCTTGATCTTGCTAGCATATTTAAATGTGTACCTATTCAGGAATAGAGTGGTGAAGGCATTCAGAGGAGGACTGATGATTATCAGAGGGAACAAAGGGGCTGGGTACTTGTCAGTATCCAGTAGAACCACCAGACTCCTACACTGAATGGTTCTGGATGTGGCACAGACGTTAATCCCTCTGTATTAGGGGATCCGTCTCCAGTTTGTACTCTTCTAGTTAATAGGTAGATTATCAGGCAGTTTTTCACCCTAGTCCAGTACTCATTGACAGCCTAATACACCGTGTTTCAGTTTGTCTTGATAGTCAATACATGTCACAGGATGTACATTACTCTGATGGGCAGGCCCTCTTACATATGATGGAAATTGCAATACCTACTTTTGGCCACGAGATGGCAGCAAGAAAATAGAAAAATTATTTTCCCACGGTCTACTAGCAGCTTTTAGATGTTAATTCTTCATAAAAATAATTTGACTTGATCCAATGTATTTTTAATACAAACAATTACCACACAAAGCTGCTAGTTTCCTCCGGTTTCCCCCCACAGTCCAAAAACATGCTGAGGCTAATTGGAGTAGCTAAATTTACCGTAGGTGTGCATGTGTGAGTGAATGGTGTGTGAGTGTGAGCTGTGATGGGCTGGCCCCCCATCCTGGGTTCTTCCCTGCCTCGTGCCCATTGATTCCGGGATAGACTCCGGACCCCCTGTGACCCAGTAGGATAAGCGGTTTGGACAATGGATGGATGGAAATAGCATACAGATTAAGCACCTGTACTGTGCTATCTGCTTATAGTAGCTGTCCATTGTAGATACATCACTGTATGCATACTGTATTAAGAGCTAGATAAGGACAGTGGGTCATTATATGGCTTGCAGTCCTGCTCATTTTCCTGCACCCGTTACACTAAGTGATACACCCACTAATGTCCTCTTTCATCCACTTTCAGGCATCTCTTGATCAGTGTATATTACTTACTATGGACCTTGGACATACATGCGATTGGACACACACACACACACACACACACACTTACACTAATTACCTAATCAACCATCTGTGCAAGCAAGTAAACATGTACCATCTATATAAGTATTGTACATAGCATAGAGAGTGTCCAATCTATATTAAAGGTGACTCGAAAGAAGTCAGACTTTAGTAAAGACTGTAAATTTCTCAGCCATAACATAAGCCGTAAATAATTACCAAATGAGTCATCCCCTTTCGGAAACATTTATTGATATTCTTTCATAACACACAGACATGAGTTTTTTTTCAACTGTCAGCATCCGATCCAAACGGGATTCCCATTTCCTTTCTGTGGGATCCAACAGAACACGGGCTGACCATCAGTCAACATGTCTTCAACCATGCAGGACAGGACCCAGTCCAGGCCAAACCTCACGGTGCTGGTGTTAATAAAAAAAATGTAAGGAACATGCAGCTGCAGCTCACACACAAACACAGTCCACAGCATCCAGAAAAAGGTCAGGCCTTTTTCTTCTTTAGCTGACTCCGCCCAGACCTCGCCCCCTTTCTGGGCGCCTCGCACTATGCCTTTGAACTGGCCCTGCAGCTTGGCCCGTTTCCTGTTTCCCAATGCAAGTCATAAGATTCACCCGTAAATGATATTTTGAATCGGAACGATATTTATTACTATTGTTTAGATTAAATATATAACGGTTTAATGATTGAATATAACTTGATATTGTTGTTTGTGTTGTTTAGTTTGAGGTTCTAGTTTCTGTCTTTATCCGCTTTCGTTTCAGTAGGCAGCTGGTTCATCCCAGGCTCAGGGTCTCTCTGCTCTTCATCAAACCCACACCCCCAGTTTGGGAGCACCCTCTCCCTCTCCTCCCCCCACGGCTGTGACTGTTACTCCTCCTTGAGGAGTAACTGCTCCGCCCCCTATCCCAGCCCCTATACCCACAGGAGTGCATCACCCAGTGAGCCGCCGCCCTGCCTGTCCCCTCACACAAGCACACACTGAAATCATGGTCCTAAGCTCTCTGTGTGGGTCACCACGATAGTACAGCACACCGACGATTACCCTCTGACTGAATCAGAATCAGCTTTATTTGGCCAAGTATGTTCACACATATTGGGAATAGTTAGACATTTAATCAAAATAATTAAGACAAGACATAAACATACAGTTCTGTTGATATGCGACGCATATAACCTCTGCATTCACAGCACTGCTTCAGTTATCGAAGAGCAAATTTCCAAAACTCACTCAGTCCGATAACCTAAAGTAATAAGTCATAATCCTCTTCATACGTTGCAGTAATGGGAATGAAATCTCACTCAGTGTTTATGTAATGGAGCAATGGAATTTCGTGAAATTTCCAAAAGTCCACAGAAATATTTAGAAAAACATTCCTGCAGACTGAGTTTTTGATATTTGCTTTTCAATTAACACAATTTTCTTCAGTCTGAGGTTTAACAGAATTCAGCCATATGCTGTTCAAAAAAAACTACACAGAACAAAAACAGAATGGACTTTACATCTGTCTGAAAGGAAAGTTGACACAGGCTGCAGCAGTGAACAAATCAATCAATGTATTAAAGTTAGGCATTAAGTAACTGGAGGCAGTATATACATAACATGATAACATGCCTTTTCTGTATTGACCATATTAAGGACGCTGTAACACTGCCCACCACATACCTGCTTCATTTATTGTTTTATACTTGCAGCTGCTTATTCAGACAGCTCGTCTACCTGTCTGTCCATGTTGCCCTCCCATGACAACTGGTCCAGCCTACAGGTGCCGTCCCATTCCGGCATGTTACCCATGAGTCATAGCGGCACCTCCGGGAGCAGCTCCAGGTGAGCCCGTGCCTCCCCTCCCCCACCTGTCCCCATGCTGAGTCTCGGGCCCCCGTCTTCCCTCTTGTTCTCGCCTATACCCACATCCTGGCCTGTGTCTGCATCGTCTCACCTCGTTAACAGGACTTTCGCCTTCTTCTGTCCTGATCCATTCAGGCCCATCATTCTGAGACATGCTTTGATTTATTTCGCCATAGTTACTCTTTGTTTTCCTTTGTACTTTGCACTCTACAAGTAAAATGAATAAAAAATAGGCATTATTTTGATATTGTTTTAGTACAGTGACACTAGTATATTTGTTGTTGTTTCCAGGCAACACTGCATGCTGATTTAACGTCTTTCCTTAATCTCCACCCCATTGCTCACACACAGCCAGTATCCCAGTTTGTGGTCAATGAGCTCCTCCTCACTCACCCCAGTCTCCTAGTCCAGTGGAATGTCCAACAGCTTGGGCTCTCAGTTCCTGCGTGTCATGCCCGGCTCGTCCGCTCCTCCTGTGTGCCACGCCCCCTGATTACCCACGTGTTTTCTCCCGATTTGTACCCAGCTGTATCTAGTTAATTTGCTCAGTCCTGTGTATTTCAGTCCGTGTCTTACCTGAGTCCAGTGTCTGTCATTGATGTTTGTATGCGTGAGATGTTTCCCCGTCCGCGCTTCCTAATTAAACTCCCGTTTTTGCCTGTCCGCTTGCTCCTTGCACGCCTTGCCCGCACGATCGCCTGCCTGCTTGTACCCGATCGTGACACTGCGCAGCTCTACAACTCATTACCCAGGGCTCTCGCACCCGGCCACAGTGCCCCTCTCAGGCTCCCCGCTGTATGACAGCACTGCCCCATCGGAAGTTCATGAAGCCTCACAGTACGACGCCTCTCCCCACGCGCGCTTAGCCACCACCGGGACTCCCATCACTCCTCCTTCCCTGTAGGGCGGCGCACTTCCATTATTATTACAGTTTCTACTGTCACTCTGTTGCTTTTCCTGGTGCTGGACTTTTGACAGATAAATACATTATTTGTTGCATTCAGTGACAAAAGATTGGTCTGTTTAACACCCTCAGTCTCCACCCTATGAGCCCCTTGTTGGCGGCAGAATCAGGAAGATGTCGGAGAAAGCAGAGGTAAAGTGAATAGTCACCTCGACAATAATGTGGAAACCGCTAATGGTGATCATGCCTGTGTGGGTGAAATGGATCACCACAGTATAAGCGGATGATGATTATAGACGATTTTTCCCTTTTTCTTTATGTCTGTTTACCATCTAATAGGCATTTTTTTTCTTTGGGATGCGTCTAGGTCAGATACGACCAAAATATTTTTCTCATTTCAGAAGTGAAAAAAAATATTGCTCTCAGATTCTGTTCAGTTGTAGTTTTTTAAAATAATGTACCTTGATTTGTGTTTGTTTAAAATGCCATTACCTGTTGCTTACTGGGCCGCTGAAAATGTCTGGCCCAGCTAAATTTCTTGGTTTAAAAATCTGGCCCAACTACTTTCCAGACCTGGACTAGCCCTACTGAATCATACACTAATGTTATTCTGTTATGTGGGCTGTTGTGATAGGGAGATTTGCTGGATGCTGCACGACGGGTGGTGTCCCTGCTGCAGAATGCCCTGTCTGAAGCAGCACCTAGAGACAGTGAGGGTTGTTGTTATCACCTTAATATTGTATATACGCAATCTGTTATTTCTTAACTAATATAATTGTAAGGTATTCTTCTAATATATTGTGCACAGCCAACAAAAAAGAGAAAAATGCAAAACCAAAGGAAGGCTTTCTTTTCTCTTAAAAGTCTTTTTTCTAAACCAACTGAGAGTCAGTTAGAGGGGTGTTCATTATCAGTATTGTTGCTGGCATTTCTGAAAATGTGCCAATTTTAGTCAAGTGGCTACTTTTCAAATGCAGTCCCTGGCCAAGATGAAGAAAGTTCATGAAGACTACATGATAATATTAAGCACTGACATAACAAACAACATTTTTTACATGCAAAATATACAGGAAATATACACTGCAACAGGCTAGGATAGACAAATAACCAAATACACTTGCAAGCCTGACCACTTTAGACCCCAGATTAGAAAATTGGTGAATGAGCATATATTTTTTCCAAGTTTTGTTTTGCTTTCAAGTTCTCACAAATAAAAAAAAAAAAAGATTTTCCCACTATAGCCAGATCCAGTTTCTGTGGGGGGCGGGGGGGGGGGGGGTGACAATTTGTAGTAATAACTATTTCCTGCTGAAAACCACTGGTAAACTATCCACATGTCTCTGAATATCTGTGAGTCCCGAGACCTCCATGACAGATAGATATAAGTTGCTAGTGTTGATCGGCAGGAAATCTTCTCCAAAGCCCCACCACCACCTCACACCAATCCACCCAGGGTTTACTCCAAATAAATTTGCTGGTAATACAAACCGGATCAACTTGTGGTTTGTGTCCACGTGTACTAGAGACAAAGGCCCTGGTACATTCTGCGTACAACACAGCCAAGACTTGACAACCTTTATATGATGCGCATGGAATCAACCCTATGCATGGAGGCTGCAACTCTTCTCCACCGAACCCTGTAGCCCATTGACTGCAGCCTGCATTGACTATCCTGTAGCCTGCATTTGGTAGATCATTCTTGACAGAAGAAACCAAATTGTCAAGTTCCCTAACACAGAGCTCATACTCTTTTATTCTTCTTAAGATTGTTCTTCTTGAAACACCCATCAGTGTGGCTATGCAAGGCACAGGAAGTTGAGTATGGAGCATTTCTTTCAAACATTGTTCTTCAATCAAAATCTTGGGTCGTCTATTGGTGGCAGCGACTTCCTGTGTGACACATGGGGCTGGACGTTCCAGATGTGCCCTCACAAGGTCAAAGAGCTCTTGCAAAGCCAGGGTGATAGCAGGAGGTACTTCAATGTGATTAGACAGGGCCTGCAGAAGATACAGCTCCTGATGACAAAGGAACTCCAGGTAATCCAAATTTAGTGGAGTCGCGCTGAATCCTATTTCTATTTTATGCAGAAGACTTTCGAGAAGGTGGTATCTGAGCTGTTCACAGAACAAATTATAGTTAATGAGGTGTCAAGATCTTGTCTCTGATCCACACACTAGGCCTACCATTCAAAAGTTTTAATTATGAAAATGAAATGTTTTTGTTTTGTGAGGTGCTTGTTCATGTATGATGATGTAGTGGCTGCTCTGTTTGACCGTGGTAAACCTTTTCACAAACAATATAAGTGAAGAAGTATGACATTAGATCTAAGGACCAGAGTATAATAAAGTTAAATAAAATCCATCAAAAACACTTACTCAGTGGAGATTCCAATGTAGTAGGCAGACAACTTTATGGCTTTAATAATGAGTGTATTTAGCAGCTACAAGGACAAAAGATATTATAAACCTCTCCATTTTAATGCTAATTTAATAAACATTAACAGATAGCACTTAAGGTGGTTTCGCCTATAGTCTGCTAACACTAACCCGAGAACTAATATCTGAGGAGCGTTCTTCCCAGGATTTGAATTTATTAAATTGGCTTTGTGATGTTGTATTAAGAAATTTTATTCACAATGCAATTTACCGTACATTGGCCCATTCTTTTATATACGGTAAGACGAAGCGGGAAATTCGAGCGAGCGAGTGCTGTGCAGACGCGAGCGCGTAGAGGGGATGGGTTTTCAGCACTCGAGCACACGCACGCGCGTGGTTCGACTTTTGGCCCTAATTTAACGGCGAGCGAGTGAGTGAGTGCTGTGCAATCGCGAGCGCGTAGAGAGCATGGATTTTCTGTTTTTATGCGCACGACTTTTGGCACTAATTTAACGCCATAGAAATGTGTGTTTAAAAGGGGAGGAGATCGGGTTGCAGCGCTGGTGTGAGCGGTTTCTCCGGGCAGTTCGCTCGAGGCTAACGTGGCTTTGGGAACGTGGTGTACCCGTCACCCATGCCAGGGAAGAAATCAAAACCGAAATG
Source organism: Brienomyrus brachyistius (assembly GCF_023856365.1). NCBI lineage: Eukaryota > Metazoa > Chordata > Actinopteri > Osteoglossiformes > Mormyridae > Brienomyrus > Brienomyrus brachyistius. Next base: position 10,619 of record NW_026043195.1, on the reverse strand, counting down.
CTAGGAATATGGACTTCATCTTACGTCAAGCGTTTTCCCCTCCATTGACGCCCATAAAGAAAAGGCTTAAAGTCCATATTCCTAGCATTTCGGTTTTGATTTCTTGTCAGGTAAGTCTTTATGGCCAGATACATTCGCGAGAAATTTGGTGATTTGTGGTGACTGTTTTAATACATTAAGTTGCGTTACGCATTTTCACATTAAGCGTTTTAGAATGTCCCGTGGCAGGTATCCCCTTCTATTGCCCTAGGGAGGGTTGTAACCCTCGTCTGTATATTAATAAAGAATAATCCTTCTATTCCTGTCTCATGTATCTGGACCTCCCCAGCAATTTAACGAAATTTGGTGGCAGCGGTTACAAGTGAACCCGTTTAAGTTTAGCGCTCATACTTCCGTCCATATGTTTAAGACCCACCTTGGCTGACTTAGCTGACATGTCCTGATTTCATAATCTTCAAATTTGTAATCTTTTCTCCTTCATCTAACTCCATGTTTTTAACTTCTTGTCATTTTCTTGCCGTTTGACTCATAGAAAATTATCAGACTTAAATGACACGTCAGCCTGTGCAGACAGCGATTTCAATGTTTTAATAAATTGGCCAGCAGGTGGGGGCAGTGCTCAATTTCATTAATGCCATTCAGAAAACTTTCAGGCTTTATGTCTTAATGAACAGCCTAGAAAAGGACAAAGCATTATATTACTGATGCATACAGCAGATCCCCAACTCAGGCTGTGTTGCATATTCTTAACAGTGCTACAGTATGTTCACACAGCCAGTACAAACAAACTTGCAAGATCTAGACCAGGGGTCACCAACCTTTTTAAAACGGAGAGCTACTTCACGGGTACTGAGCCATACGAAGTTTGATATCAGTTTTAAACGCCCTCCTAAACATGTCTAAACTTCATGCATGATAAACATGTTTTAAATGCTTTTTTATATTCAATTTCAAATCTATATAAATGCAAATGTGATAGATTAGAAACAGGACAAAATAAAATTTTAGATGATGTTCGCTGGTGAGTTGTGCTATTTTATAGAACAGGTCCACGGGCAACTCATGTGGTCATTGGGGGCATCCTTGGGGCACCATGTTGGTGACCCCTTATCTAGACCTACCACATCAGGTAGGAAGGTGCCTATTTCTACCAACTATTCAGACCATCAGACCCAAACCATACATTCAGTCATGCACAGGCACTCCACCAGAGGGCTCTACATTCTGTCCTACATCTGCTCACCTGTTAGACCCACACTCAGTCTCCATCCTGATTTCTACCTACTACTCGGACTATCTCACCAAAACCAGTCCTGTGGCCTGTTCTATGAAGCGGGGTTACTGGCTTATTGGGGAAACTTGTCGGATTTCTTGATCGGGACCTTCAACTGCTCTGCCATAGAGAGCATCCTAACATGCTGCCTTACGGTCTGGTATGCGGGCTGCTGGTGGCCTCCTACCGCTCTGCCATAGAGAGCATCCTAACATACGGCCTTACGGTGTGGTATTCGGGCTGCTGGTGGCCTCTATGACTTTTTTTGTAGACAGTCCATCTGTGTGGTGCTGTTTGCACGAATTGTTTTGGGAAATGCACTTACAGTTTTGCAGATGTTAAGGGTGATTCCAGAAATGCATCAAAGCAACTGAGGAACTGCAATGTCACTGTACAGTTACTTATAATGGGCGCCAATGTAATGTGTAGAGTGGCAAATAAACTGATTCACCATTTACTCTCATGTACATCACTTAAAATGCTTGTTTTAAATGCAAATGTGTGAATGTAAATCTAAGCAGTAAAGCTACAATTTACATTCTGTTTGCATGGTGGAAAGAACATTTAATCTGCCTTTTAAGTGTGATTAGAAGATCTAATGCCTGTGTGCTTGTAATAAGATGGTCGCTGGTTCAAACCCAGCCACAGCACATCTCTGCGTCCTTGAGCGAGGCCCTTAACCCCCAGCTCACTGGGCATCACTATGGGTGGCTGCCCTTCGCAGACAACTTACTCTGTTTACTCTAAAAAAAAGAGAGCAAGTTGAGAGAGAAGTTAAGACAATTTCTCCACAGGGACCAATAAAGTATCAATTATTATTACTGTATGAGAGACTGTCTAATATCAGATAGATAACAGACTCATACTGTGCTGAGCTTGTCTGAGAGAGATGATTAGCAAATGCTCTCCCACAGTATCTCAGCACTCTGTACAAAGAACTTTATATGCTCAGTATCTGCTCCTGTTTATCTAATTGTTCTCATTTTAACTGGATGTTAAGGAGTAAATTAATAAACGTCATGTAAGTGCACATTAAAATGCTTTTTCACTGTTACTTAAGTTCCCATGTGAACAGCCAATCAGATCAGCCTGATGTGTGTCTCTCTGTTTCCTCTCTGTTTCCTGCCCTTTCATCCCGACCACGACCATGATCTCTCACTTAGCAGCAGAGCAGTTTATTCTAAACAGTGGAAGCACAAAAATGTTCAGACTCTTTGGTCTTCTCATTTTCATTAGTAAGGCCCTATAATATAAATTATTTTGGGATTTTAATATTTTCATTTATCTGTATGATGTGATCAGTGGAATTTGGCCATTTAATCTGCATCATAGTTAATAGTTATTTAGATTACTATTATATGTCTTATTTGATTATGATTTTTTTTGTTTTTCTGTTTTTGCAGACACTGCACTGACTACAGATGTTGTTCAGCCCAGTCACCTGATGAGGGTTCAGCTTGGAGACAGTGTGACCCTGACATGCTTCTGTCAAGGAGAAACAACTTTTGTTACTTTGTTTAAGCAAGCTGTTGGTCGGAAGCCCCAGCCCATGGCGAAAGCACTTCTCTACGTACCTGGTGAATTTTACAAGGAATATAAAAGCATAAAACGTTACTCCTTACTGAATGCAGAGGGGAGTTTTAACCTCACTATTTCTAACGTGGAGCCGTCAGATTCTGCAGTGTATTATTGTGCTGCTGTGTTTCTTCATGAGGTCACCTTCGGGAATGGAACCTTTGTCATAATCACAGGTAAATGAGATTCCAACTATTTTCATATTTGCTTTATTATAATGTCAGTAAGATTATTCCCTGCAAAATAATTTTGACAGTTTAGTTGTTTGTCAATATAAAATTAGCAAAGATACCTTATTGTCTGCTTTGTTCCATAAATGTTTTTCTAAACATCAAACAAAAATCATTCATTATTATTATTATTATTATTATTATACAATTTGTTGCATTTTGCTTGCTGTCAGCCAAAAGCCTAACCTTCTCTTTATACAGATGTTAATGTTACACATTGCAGCCTCTTTAAAACAAATAACATAAAAAAATGTTTGAGTTGTTATATACAGTATAGGACTGTGCAAAAATCTTAAGCAACAAAAGAAAATTATTTTTGACGTTATTTATCTGAGCAGTCAGTGTGTATTCACTCTGAAAAAAAAAATGCATGATTTAACATATGAACTAGGGATGTGCACCATTCAGAACTGATTTGAGAATGAAATTCTCAAATACGTATCCTAAAATTCAGGATTTTGAATACATATATGAACTTGAATTTCAGTTCATTTTGTTAATCTGAATTACATTTGAATTGTGGTTGAAAACAGGTTGTGGCATTGAAATTTATATTTGAATTTAAAGAAGAAGAACGAAAAAGGGTTTGGATTCAAATTCAAGTTCATATACGTACTGTAGGTGTAGCTTTTAACTAAAATATGAACTTTAATTTAAATATGAATTATACATAAACACATTAACATTGTTATACATCATTGTTATAAAAATGTCGTTTTGTAAAGAATGAAATAATGCAACATTTGAAGTGTCACCTAAAATAATAATTATACTGTCATTTTGTGCACCATGGTGGATCTGCTCATAGGAAGAGCTGAGTGTCTCTCCTTAAAAGTCAGTGTTGGCTGCAGTGACGGCAGTTTCTAACCTAAGAAACGTCCCAAACACTTTTCCTGCATCAAAAGTCAAACTAGTCCCTATTCCTGCCATGAAAGGTTCACATAATGTCACCGATACCTGAACCAACCATGTTTATCAGAGGATGCCAACCCTTTGGCTGCAGCTTTCTCTGCACACGCTGAGAGAGTCTTCAGTGTAGCAGGAAAAGATTTCAGGCCAGAAGATTGCAAATTAAATCATGAAACCTTTGAAGATATTATGCTGAATAAATGTAATAATAATGAAAAATTAGCAATGTGTATTGGAATAAAGCATAATTGTATTTGCCATGACGTTTTGCTTTTCGCTGTAGTGCTATGGTTGAACGGAAAAACTTACTTTTGTGTGCATAAGAAAATAAATAGGAGGAACTACGAAACCAAGTAATTCCTTTTACTATGTATACTTTTTCTTTAATGTTAAAAGATAGACAAACTAGTAATGGGCAAACAGCTCTTCGGCTCTTGAATTAAATTATGCAGGTACTACAGCAAAATGCTCAAAAATACCAAAACACATCAAGAGCTAAATATGCAAAAACAATAAATACCTTCCTGTGGAAAAGGGGCAACATAAACCAAATGTAAAGTCACGAAAATCATGAAAATATAAAGTACACTTTACACACTTCATTTCTTTGAATTGAAATTAATTATATTCATCTACCTTCATACATTAATACAAGACATTATATGATTATAATGTTTGTTATTATCATATAATTTTTATTTAGGTATTATGTAGGTGCAGTTAATGTATAGTGTTACCTGATATATACTAATAAGCAGTAATACAATAAAAAGAGAGAAGAATGTCAGCTGTTCTCCAAGAAGTTACTGATTTCTTGGATGGCTAGAAGAACATCGATTCAGTTCCCAAAAATCTGTAAGAACAATTTTTGAGGATCTGTATTTTCCATTGTTATTCTCAAAGGGCTGTCATCATGACTATTTTGCTTTTCAGGTAAAGACTCCAACAGCAGGACTGTGGTACAGCAGCCTGTGTCTGACACATTGCAGCCAGGAGACTCTGTGAGCCTGCAGTGTACGATAGAGACTGGGAGCTGTGCAGGAGAACACAGTGTTTACTGGTTCAGACATGGATCAGGAGAATCCCTTCCTGGAGTCATTTACAGCCATGGAAACAGCAGTGATGAGTGTGAGAAGAGCCCTGAGGCTGGATCTCCTACACGGAGCTGCGTCTACAGCCTCCCCAAGGGGAACCTCAGCCTCTCCGATGCTGGGACTTACTACTGCGCTGTGGCCATGTGTGGGGAGATGCTGTTTGGGAACGGCACATAGCTGGATATAGATGGTAACACCCAGTGTGGGGAGATGCTGTTTGGGAACGGCACACAGCTGGATATAGATGGTAGCACCCAGTGTGGAGAGTATATCTGCTTCAAAGTTTTATTTAGCTTATTCTGCTATTAAGACATTTATTTCTTTTTTTAATGTAATGAATTTTCTAATTTAAGTGCTTAAATTAAATTACACAGATGTTAATTTAATAATTATCCATCCATCCATCCATTTTCCAAACCGCTTATCCTATTGGGTCGCGGGGGGTCCGGAGCCTAATTTAATAATTATTTCAAATATTAATATCCATCCATCCATCCATTTTCCAAACCGCTTATCCTATTGGGTCGCGGGGGGTCCGGAGCCTAATTTAATAATTATTTCAAATATTAATATAAATTGTTAAAATGCAAAATACTAGAAGTTCATGTTAAAAATGGACTATTTACAAAACAACTGCTGTAATGTGTTATCGATTTGATCTTTAACTAATGTAATGTAAGCAAATGGGAAATGTGTCTCTATATCATTATGCTGAAATCTATCTCTTTGTTACAGGCTTTCAGAAGCTGCTGGATCCTCTTCACTCTGGCTTGCTGATAGTTTTATCTTGCAGCATTATTCTGAACGTTGCTCTCATTTGTATAAGATGTAAACTGACCTGTACACACTGTGCAGGTACGCTGCCCGGCTTTATGCACTCAGAAGGACAAAATGTAGATTTTAACAAATTATAGAAATATAAAATTGTTTTATGATAGATAACATTTTCATATTAAAACCACTCTTGCAGGTAATACAGTTTTAAAATCCATTATTAAATCTCACCTTATTTATATAAACCTTTTTGTACTGTAAGATTTACATTTTTGTATTATATCTTTCATATTTTGCAAAATCTATTGAAATATACATGTTGCAATAAGTTGCATATCAATAACTTTTATTACCAAGATCTCCTTTATAGCAATTTTATTATATATGATATATGAGAACAAATGACACGTATCCAAACATGCACACTTAAATTGACAGAAGTCATTTTTACTTTCATTTTTGAGACAAAAAGGATGTTGATTGCTTGAAAATTCGGAATGTTATCTGACCACGGTATGATACCGTGCGAAATTAAATAATATATTGATGTGTTATATATTTTAAACAGATGAAAAGAACAGTGATATATCAAAAGTGGAATGGTCACGCAAGCAAGTATGTAATAAATATTTCAAATTACAAATCGTCAGTAAAACAAATGAACCTCAGACTGATTTCCATCCTGGGATCAGCATTTTAAGTGCTATTTGTGAAAATAGGTAATAGCAAACCGATTTGATCCATCCAATTCTGCCATCTTTGTCTCCACAGTGCCATGACGAGGACACACTGAATTACGCTGCCCTGAACCTTAAGAAGCCAAAACCCAGGAGACAGAAGAAAGACGGGAATAATGACACTCTGTATTCTGACCTCCGCTACAGAGATTATGAATAAAGATGCTTCTCATTCATGTCAGTCACACAGAGTGTTCAGGGTGTAGCTTTAATAATGTTCAGAGGAGGGCAGGGGAGCCAGTGCTTCTGAGACTGAATCACGGGATTTTACGGAGCACCGGTGCTGAGTTTGGTGTCAGTGTGTTTGGGGCGCATTTTTACTGGAAGTGCAAATGTTCAAGCCAGACTGGGGGCTGAGGGAGGGGGAGAGGGGAGCCACAGAGATTATTTCTTCATGGCATGGGGGGGAATAAGCGGCTTTAATGTTGTGGAAAGGCTGAGTTGCTGCAATCAGTTCTTTGATGTCACACATGCTTACTTGTCTCCCTTGTGTACCATGCTGAATGGTTTGGGGCAAACGCACAGGGACTGATCGATTATATTAAACAGATGAAAGAAACTGAATGAAAATTTCAAGTGTTCTTAAATTACGTTTTTCATTTAATTGTGTGTTCTGGATGTATTTTTGAGTATATACATGTACCTGTATATGTACCTGTATATATACCTGTGTCGTTAATAACGATGTGGATAATTAAGAAAGAGGAGTTTTGTTTCTTGCTCCCTGTCTTGTTACTTGGCTCACAAACATACACACACATAGACACACACACAAACATACACAGACACACAAACACACACACACATAGACACACACACACACAAACACACATGCACACATGCACACACACACACTGCTACGGCTCTGTAAGAACACTACCATGCTCTTTTGTGTGAGTGGGGGTGGGGGGTGTTAAATAAGATGAAAATGACAATGGCTGTACTTTTGTTATGTCAGTTGTGTTTCTATAGTCATTGTATCATATTCCACAAGCTTTTTATTCTACAAGATGTACAAGCCAGTCAGTGTATTCAGTGGGGTGTTCAGGAGTCATTAGGTTCTGAAAAATGTCTTGCATTTAAAACATAATGTACTTTTGAATACTTAAGTATTTTTAGATGCAAATACTCCAGTACTTTAACTGAAGTAAAAAATTAACTGAAAAACTTTGAGTATTATTTGACGAGGAGTATCTATACTTAACTCAAGTAGTGAAGTTGTGTACTTTGTCCACCTCTGTCCAAAAGTGACATACAGCTGTAAGCTGTTTGGGTTTGTTTGTCTGCTGAGTGCTTCTCTGCAGTGCTGCAGATGTTTCCACTGGTTAGATGCAGCTCAGGAAGACTGACCCACTGACTGCACTGTGCTGGACTCACTTTGCAAAGAGTAAAAACCACACAGACAGAACAATATCTGCTTCTTGTAAGACCCTGTTTCCTCTCTACCTCACCCAGGTCACGCTTTCAAGTATTCAGCCTAAGTTATTTTATCCAAACAAGCCACCATTATTATTCATGCAGCTGGACATTTGACTGGAGCACATGATTGCTACATATCACTACTGTACATGGAACGGAATGTACAGTTTTCACAACAGAACTTTAGAAAAGCAAAATTCTCATCAGTCCACATCTCTAACCACCACACATCCTAGGGCTCCCATTTATAATGGTACATTTTTGTTTTTATTCACATTCTTTTTCATCACACAGATAAACACCATCCATTAATCTTACAGCATGTATCCTGGTCAGGGTGATGGGGACGACACCACCTATATCGAGTGTGATTTAAGGCCAAGACCTTAAAAGGGAGAGTCAAGACTGAGGCTTGTTACAAGAGCAGTGGGGCACAAAACAACAAACAACATCATTATGAATGTAAAAGAAATGGATGTATATATAAATATAGGGTAATAATAGAAACAAAAAATAAGAATATATTACATACAGAGGAATATTATAGGAATATTAAAATTAACTTATACACAATCCTTAACTTATACACAATCCTATTGCATGTAACATTATTGCTCATGTGCCAGATATTAGCCTCCCAAAGGAAGCTGCCACACAGGGCATAATGCACTGGCTCAATGCAACACTGCACATCAGTGAATAAGGAGGAACAATATTGCAGATCAGCAGCAGATAGAAACTGTATCAGAAGACAGTGAACAGGGGAAAAGTTCAATGAGCAGAGTGCAGATTATAAAGCCTGACTGCTGTGGGGCCCAATGACCTGCGGTACCGTTCTGTCACACGCCGGGTGTCTGAGTCTCTTACTGAAGGAGCTGCCCTTACGGGCCTCCATAGTCTGCTGGGGGGGTGAGAGGTGTCACATAAAATTGATGACAGCCTTGTTATCAGCCTGCTCTCATCCATCTACTCTACAGTGCCAAGGGACGCTCCTCCCTGATGATGAGAGGAGTCTAAGCATGTGGACATTTGGGATAATGTGAGTTCAGAACTGGATGGTCAGCTGTACGACTTCCAGTCTGTAGGCAGACTCATCACCTTCAGTTATGATGGCAAACACAGTAGTATCACCTGCAAAATTCAGGATCTTCACTGGAGCAGCAGTGATTTGTGTAGAAATTGAAGAGAAGAGGGAGAGCACAGAGCCTGGAGGAGCTCAGTGCTGAGGGTCAGCGTGTCTGATGTGTGCTGTAAGCATACAGATGTCCTGCATTTGTGGAACATTTTGTTTGTGCTGCTGTTTATATGTGTTGTTGACGCTGCAGTCAGTAATTTTCCACTAGCAGTCTCACCTCTGCATTTTACAGGAAGACTGACCGACTGAGAGCAGGGTGTTTGTGTCTCTCTCTCAGTGAGCGAAAACCACACAACCATCAGGTCCTCAGCTCAGGCCCACTGCTTCACTAGAAAAACCACAAAGGGTATTTTTATCTAAAAGTGGGTGAGCAAGTGAGATGTTATTGACAGCATGAATTTGTCTACTAACATTTTAAATTCAAACCTAAAAAGCAGTATGTCCAGGATGTCAGTAATTACATTTAGTCAGTATGAACAATTTGGGTGCAATAATATAGAATAATGTAGAATTTTGCATAATTCAGTTAATACCAGTAAGATACCGATCATTAACACTATAAGGTCATGTTGCTGAATCTCATTGTTAAAGTTAAATGAATCTACGCATTTTTATACACACAAGACTGTGCTTAGTTCATCTTTCAGTCCAAAATCACACAGTGAGGCAAATCTGACCATCTTAATTGTTTTTGCTTGTGTGGAATGGCATCCCATGCAGGCCTGTGCTCTGTGCTTCCTGGGACAGGTCCCACCCTCTCCAGACCCCGATGAGAATTAGTAGTCGCTGGATAAAAGATTGACAAAAGATAAAAATACAAAAGTCATTCTTGCTGTCTAACCTCTGATTACTGCATGACATTTCTGATTTCTGATAACTGATAAGTAGAAAATATGTTTAGTCTCTTGCTTGGTGGTAAGAAAAAAGGAGAACCACAAAGAGCACAGTCATTTTCAAGGTTATTTCTCACTGGTCAGTGTGAAAGGCTGCGTCATTAATATAACGCCGGGCTCAGCACAGTGACTGCACCTGCGCTGCACTGTAGAACACAAGCCAGGCTGCAGACCATCAGCCCTGAAAGTTAAAACAGGACTCGTATGTGTGTCATGTGGTGTTTAATAAAAATTTACAGGACAGAACATAGTGGATTCAGTTTCCTTTGCTCTTACACTCCCAGTCCAAAGTGTGGCCACGACTGCTGTCAATGCATCTGTCTCTTTTTTCACCTTAATTTTTCACCTGTGTTATTCACCTTAATATCAAAAGGCTCCAAAGCAGTACAGTAATGCAGAACAAATATTGTAACTAACAAGGAAGTGGGGAGGTAATGGACAGAAGTGTTGGTTTTTGGTAACTCCACTCCTCTGACCTCCACTGTAATTTTAGGTTCCTTGGAACAATATTGTAAACCAGTCATCACACATCACACACATAAAGTCGACACCAACCTTAAGTTTGACACTCAGATAAGGT